>NC_056739.1:1832614532-1832657032 GCF_019279795.1 Protopterus annectens
GATTCCTACCCTATTCATACTGGACCCTAGATTAGCTTCCTGTAATATGTGAATGAAATTTCCAGCACTGGTTGGGGAGGCTGCTTATTTTCATGCTTTTCTTTTTGCTTTAAGATACATAGTTTTATTTTGTTTCATCTCTGGTGAATCTATATTGGATGTTATAGTAACTGAACTGCTCTAACCAGTTTCCACTTACAGGCCTTGGATTTTAGCCAAGAAAATAAATCACAACTACTTATTTGCATTTACCTGGAGCTGTATATTATAGTTGTGAGAATAGTGCTCATTCTTTAGTCATCTTGTTTTATAGAGTTAAAGCGAAAGTGTTCAAATATGAATATCCAGGTACAAAGCAAGACTCTTAATTTTTTGACTTATGTGCTAATTTATATAAATATATACATACAAATATATATATATATATATATATATATATATATATATGGCTCTAGGACTCTCCATCTAACACACGTTTCACTGAAACGTGAACCACCGAACACACTTTCGCGAAAGTGCATTTATCGAAAATGCACTTTCGCAAAAAAAAAAAAATTAAAATATAAAAGACTACTTATGTTTATGCAGGAGGGCAAGCCCCCCTGCACCCCCCACTTTAATATTCTCACTACGAGATCATACTACAGTGGGGAAAAGGGAATATTCCCTTATCCCCACTGTACCACATTCTAAGCAACAGTTTGTTTACTTGTACAATCTACACCACATGTTGATGGACAACTAAACTTACATGCAAACAGCTGTTTGCTTACCTACCTTCTGGCGAAAGTGTATTTTCAGTAAAATGCACTTTCACGAATTTGAGCACGCCCATTTCTGTTTCGGTGAAACGTGTGTTCGACTGAGAGTCCTAGATCCATATATATATATATATATATATATATATATATATATAGGGTCCCCTTTACATGGTCGACATTTCACAATGTCGACATTCATATGGCCGAGACCATATGATCAACATTTGAAATGTCGACCATGGTGAACCAGCATCTCCGTACAGTGCAGAATGGAAAGATTTCCATTTCCGCACTGTAGTGCGATGTCGGAGTTGGTATATTAAAGTTACAGGGGTGGGGGTGGGGGGCAGAGCATCATTAAAGTTAGTTTTTTTTTTTGTCTGCTTGCATGTTAAACAATTGTAATGTCGATCATATGGTCTTGACCATATGGATTTCGACATTGTGAAATGTCGATCATATCAAGTAGACCCATATATGTATATATATATATATATATATATATATATATATATATATATATATATATAGTTTCACTTCATAGTCTCGAATTACTGAAAGCTTGAAATTCAGTAACCCGAGACCATGAAGCTGAAAACCAGGATGCCAAAAGTGCATAAGAGTGAATTTGAATATCTCGAATCCGTGCTTATGCATTTCAGGTACATCGCATGTTATATTATGGTGCCTGAAATGGCAGGTAAGTGAGTGTTTGTGTGTGTTATTGTATGTTGTGTGTGTGCATAAGGGTAGGGAGGTGTAAGTGTGAGTGTGAGTGGTGTATTTGAATGTGTGATGTGTAATTGTATCCGAGCAAGCGGAGAATGGTGTGATGTAAGTTTTGTTTTTTTTATGTTATGTGTGACCTCGGAGTTGGTATATATAAGTAGGGGAGGTGTGGAGGGTGCAGCCTTTCACATGGGGGGGTTCAGGGGAGCTTGCACTCCTGCTCATATGTAGTGTAGTGTTGTGTGATTTGTGTGCTGTGGGTGGAATGGTGTGTATGTTAAGAGGTGTATGGTGTATGGTTCATAGGTTCATAGATTAGTACTAAGCTAACTGCCCTTGCGAGCCATTTTAAGCCTAGCCAATTATCCCTTGTGAGACTCAAACCCTGCACCTTGTGTTTGTAAGGCAAACACCTTAACTATTAGGCCACCCTCCCAACCCCTGTTTGTTCGTGTTTGTGTGATTCAGGATTGTGGTTTCAGTGTTGCGAATGGTTCGACTTCATAGTCTCGGGTTACTGAATTTCGAGCTTTCAGTAATTCAAGATCATGAAGTGTGTATGTATGGGTTCTGCTACTTTTGTAAAATGGTGCTTTGGTTGACATCTGTTAAGTTGACACTATTTTGTCGACTAAACAGCTGGTAGACATCTGTCAACAAAAGTAATGGCTCGATACTTACCTCTGAAGTGTCCAAATTTTTTTGTGTAAGAGGTTGACAAGTCCAGATTTCTTGATCTAAGAGGGTGAGAGGTATAGGCTGGTCATTTTTCTGAATTGGCAATTTTACCCTCTACCTGAGAATTGTGAGATCTCAGAGTAAGTATATGTGATTAGCAGGTGGTTACAGGGAATGGCACTATTATCCCACACTGTAAAAGTAGCCGACTCCAAATCCAGCTCCAGACAAGTGACAAGCGAAGTACCTCAGGGTTCAGTCCTGGGACCGCTCTTGTTTGGCATCTACTTCTCTGAAGTACAGGCCAACACTAAGGGACTCTGGATAACAAAGTTTGCAGATGACTGCAAATTGGGAGCCATTATTGAATCCCCAAATGATGTGGATACTCTACAAAAGGGCCTTACAGAAACAGATGATTGGTGCCAGAGCCATGGGCTCAAGCTCAATGCTAAGAAATGTATAGTTATCCCCTTTTGGGAAAAAACATGTATCCATGAATTACCATATAGGTGGCAGTACACTAAACACCGAAAGTGTGACAAGAGACTTAGGGACACAGGTGGACAGTGGTCTCACCTTCGATAACCACATCGCCACAACAGTCAGAAAATCCTTCTATGTGGCACACCTCATCACTAAGGGCTTTTCATCCAGAAAAAAGGAGGTAATTGTCATTGTCCCACTGTATTCATCCCTCATTAGACCCATTATAGAATACAACGCCCCATTTGGTATGTACCTCTCAAGACATCTGCAACAACTGGAAAGGCCGCAGAAATACCTCACTAAAAGAATCACAGGCCTAAAGCAGATGCCCTATGCTGACCGCCTTAAAAAACTCCAGCTATACTCTGTCGCATATCGTCTACTCAGAGGCAATCTCTGCTTAACATACAAGGCCATGTCAAACCCAGAGCTGTTGGACATGCTACACTTAAAGAAATCCCAATCCCTCAGAGCCACACGCTCCAGGGATCTAAACTTTGTCATCACAATAAACAAAGCATGCTGGAGGGATAGGTTCCTGACCCAGAGACTCCCCAGACTCTGGAATAGATTGCCCATACATGTCAAGCAGAGTGCCTCTTTGGCCCTCTTCAAAAGGAACCTTGACGATTGGATGGGAAAAAGGAAATTCACCCCGGGGATCATGTCAGTCGCCCTGCTAGACAAGGGTCCAGGGAAGTAAATAGTGTGGGAAGAAATTAGCAGGGAATTGTTATGCCTAGACTTGTATAGGCCCTAGGGCTGATAGCCTAGTACCAACCTATGAACCTATGAACCTATTATCCATGTGCAGAATGTTGACACCAGATGATTGACATTATCCGTGTCAACACACAACTGTGCATACACTGTACAAAAACTGGAAAAAAATAAAGAATATTATATTTCTTATATTCAGATTGTTTAAAGTTATGCTATATATATATATATATATATATATATATATATATATATATATATATATATAGACATAAAATTGTATTTCTTTTATTTTAAGAATCGATTTTGTGAATGGGTTTGTGTCACGTGATTGGTCATGTGATTCATTGTGTGACTATTCAACTGTGTTAGTTCATTTTTTATTGTCTGAAGAAGTATAGTCAAAGCATTTTACGAAAGCGCTAATTAAATTCTTGTGCTGGTCTTGTTTTGCCATTGCTTTTTATTTGTTTTAGTAGTTTTTTTCCCTTTTTTTTCCTTTTTACCTTGTTTGTGAGTAAGAAGATTAAATTACTTACCCCATTCTTTTTGCCACAACCATAGCTTGAGATGTTTTAACATGCAATTAACAGGGAAAGTCTAAGAAGTTGTCGCCTCACAGCAGTGTGCCCTTAGCACTGAAACTAAAAGAAAGTCTACCCGAGCCACTGCAGAGGTCCAAAAACAGTCATAGTTACAATATAAACACTTTTCCAAAATAAATGTGTGGAAGGGAAAAACTGTTAAATACCTTGCCAAAATCTATCTACCCTCTTACAGTGTAGAAAAACATGGGCTGCATATTCCAGCCCTTGGCAGTCATTTCTAAAGTATGATCAAAAAATCTAAACTACGAAAAACTAGGGATGCCCTAGTAGGAAGTTTGTTTTATATATATCTATATATATATATATATATATATATATATATATATATATATATATATATATATATATATATATATATATATATATATATATATATATATATATACACACACACACACACACACACACACACACACACACACACACACACACACACACATATATATATATATATATATATAGCTAGATAGATATAGCTATATATGTACACACACACACACACACACACACACACACACACACACACACACACACACACACACACACACACACACACACACACACACACACACACACACACACATATATATTTACATTCTGGTCACTGTAATGTGAAAAACTGGATTAATCAACTACATTAAGCAAGCACCTTAACCGAGATGCTTTTCCTCTATCATTCTAAATGTGAAGCTACTGTCCCTCCATACATTATGGAAATAGTCCTTCATTTTAGCTCTGCATAAAGGTGGTACTTTCACAGAAATGTCAAACTTCTATCATATTGTTATCCTTTCACCTTTGTCTAAAATCCTGTAAAGGTGTCTGCAATGAGGTTTTACTGTACCACCAGTCCAGCAATCTTGTCTCAGCTACACAACATGGTTTACACCATAACCATAACACCGCCACTGCCTTAATATCCTTCCTCAACACCATTTAAAATGAGAGAAATTAAAATAAACTTGTCTCATCAATCTTTCTTGACCTTTCCAATGCTTTTCATACTGTTTCTCTTCTTATACTTCTACATCACCATCACTCACTTGGTTTCCTCTCTCCTGCTTCAAACTTGTTTACCATCTACCTAAAGAACTGCACACAACAGTGCAATGGCAATCAGCTTTCTCTGCATACTTAGCATTGTCTATTGGAATAACAGAACAATCCTTCCTTGGACCTTTATCATTTAACGTTTTCATTAGTAACACCGCTTCTGCCTCTATTCATGCCACATTAATTCAATATGCAGGAGATGCTACTCTGTAGTCTGCTTTTCTATCCCATCACTGCAAACTATAACCTGAGAATGTTTTATTTATATAGAAACTTGGATGTCTCACTCTCAGCTACTCCTACACCCCAATAAAATTAAAACTGTGGTCTTTACTTTTAGATCCTACATAACAAAAACTCTAACTTTACTATCATTCCCTCTCATAACATACAGCTAGATAAAGTATCACAAACAAAACTACCGGGTATCATTATAGATAGCCAACTTAAATTTAACATGCATAGTGAAAATGTCGTAAGAAACATGCAAGAGAAGCTAAGTCTTCCTACAGAACCTTCAATTTCCTGAATGCACTATGTCATACAACAACCGTCAGATCCTACCTTCTAAAAAGTTAAATCTATGCTTCCCCTATCCTTGCAAAAACTAACTCCTTATCAATTCAAAACTTAAAACAATGCTATAACAAAACTGCAGAATCTGCTACCAAACTGTCCAACTCAATCCACTACTACATATTCCACAAAAAATTAAACTAGATGGAATTTTCTCATAATCTAATATTGTCTCACTTTAAATTAGTTCGTAACATACTCTTCTCTCCATGTAAATGACCCTCCTTCTCTCCACTTCTACAGTGGTAAACTCACACATTATCCCTTCTCTTTACAGACATAAACCTACTCAAAGTAAAAAAAAAAATCATACAATTCTTCTGCTGACTCCTTATCTTTCACTTATGTATCTAGAAAATAGAACTCCCTTCCCACTACTATTAGACAAGTGTCCTCCTCCATCTCCTTTAAAAACAAACTAATGGACTACTTATAAATTTCCTATCACCGCATGTGTTCCAGCTCTCCTGGTTAGACTCTCTCCTACTTTCTATGCATCGTCTACTCTTTTTAATATACTGGTTCCTAAAGTCTCCTACCTTAAACACTGTCTTGCATTTATACACCTCACTTACTTGCAATATTTCTCCAAACATTAGGCCTTTGTTCTCTCACTGAAGCCACCTCTATTAACATTTTCTAATAAATTTCCCTTTTATAACTCTTCTCTTGTATTCCAATCTCACTCTTCAATGTAGCCCTCATCCTCTCCCTAACATCTCTATATCCCTAATTCTCTTTTACCTATTAAATTCCTACATCTTTTTAACTGTACATCCTTTTAACCTGAGAATGATCACTGTTTCTTTTCACTGCAAATGCTTTACATTTATTTTCTGATCATTTTTTTTTTTTTATTTTCAGTATATTCATTTGTAATTGTATGTAATCAACTTATAATGAACACATTTTCATCACTAATTGTTTACATTTTTATAGATTATTTTATCACCAGTCTACTATATTGTCAATATTTGCTTTCTATCATATATAATTTAATGCATTTTTTCTCCACTCGCCTTCACCGAAGTGGGGTCTTACATGCCTCAGTTATCCCTTCCCAGTAAATAACGATAAATAAAACAAAAATAATTAATAAATAAAAAATAGCTTTTGAGCTAATGTTATTTCATTTCAGATTACAAGTCTGTTTTGGTCTTTATACTCATTAGTAGATTCATAGCTTCATGTTACTATGAATGCAGTCCAGAAGGCTGTTAAGGAGCCTAGTTCAAATCCCCAATGCCCCCAAAGCCTATCTGTTTAACTGGCTTGCTCCATTTACCTAACTGACTTGCTCAAGAAGACAAATTAAGTTTGAGGAGTCACAAGAAGTAGCTTCTTAACAGACCAGAGCCTTAGTTCTCTGCACTAACTGCCAGGTAATTAATTATATATACACAACAGCAATGCTGGTTGCATTTGGAGCTTAATTTAATTATGGAGTCTGTAAATTTCAACAAAACAGCAGACAAAATATAACTTATCCAATTGTACAGGCTTTTTTTTCATTGTTTTTCTTTTTTAAGTTTTTCAAGGACTTTCATCAAGAAACTGCATGTAGAAATGGTTAATGCGATTAATATATTAATGCATTTTTCATGTCTAGCTTTCTCCCTTAAATCTATGTAATTCGTCTTTTTCCTATGAGTGTTAGGAGTTAATTATGTTGCTATAAGGCCAGGATGATGGCATAAAGTAACAAAGCTCTGAATGTGGCCGATGCAACCTGAGTTTGTTTGACAGTTTGTACATTTGGGAATCTATTAGGGAGGATTTGTATTCCTCTCTGGGAGGCTAGTGACAATGTGCAAAGATCATTCTAGTCCAAGTAAAGGTGGAAGGCTTGCAATGATTGTCAGGGTTGGCATGCAGGAGGGAAGAGGGGGCATGGTTGTCCTAGGTCCAGTCATGGGTAAATCAGAAGTCATGCCTCATTGCCAGCATAACCTAATTTTTATTGACGTGTGACAGGTTTAATGACAAAAATTCTTCTGACATGCAAAAAATGGTACTGCAGACATCTATTGTGCCCCATCTCGAAGACTGCAGTGGGAGGGGCAGAGCATTAGAAGGGGTGCCTGGCAGCTGATAGTCAAGCTGCAGCATCAGGGACAAAAAATGTTGTTGTGCTGATCTTTTTTAATGATAGGAAGAGTAGCAGAGACATGCAAACCAAAAGTCTATATTCTTCTGCAGAAAGATTTTTTTTTTACACTTTGTTAACCAGGTTAGTTCCACTACACCATGGTCTCTTTTCAAGGAAGACCAAAGGTGGTATTCAAATTGACTAGGGGAAATTTGGCCAGGGCACTGGGAAACTTCACCTTCTCTTTTTAATAAGTACTGTGGGATCTTTTTCTTTCACCTCAACTGAAGGACGGCACACTTAGGATTTCAGTACCACCCTTATACTGCATTGCAGAGTCTGTAATGGAAGATGACTCCAACTAGATGGTGTGGGAATAGAACCCAAAGCTTTCTACAATAATGGAGAGTGTGCTATCTGTTGAGTTACTAAAACCACACCTATTTAAGATGCGTAGAAAGGGAAACATTTCAATTTTAGGTTGTGTCATGTCTAATTTTTCTCAGTCAACTTCATTAGGAATTTGTAGGATTATTTATGGGAAAATGCTAACTAGTTATTGCTGGGTTACATTTAATATTGCTTCCAATGGTATCAGTCTTCAGAACAATTGGAGAATAAGTGTAATAAACTTAACAGCACAAATATCTTGATCATGTTCTTCATTTAATTATCAAAGTCTTTCCATCCAGCAAGGGGAACTGATTAGTTTTACCTTTCCTTAGTCTAAACACATCTAATTAGCTAGTATGTTTTAATATTAGTAGGTAATGTCTGAATTAAGAATATCATCCTATACCTTTCATGAAATTCAAGTGATGGTATAAAGAAAACACTTCTGGCAAATATTTTAAGATATGACAGTTAACACATGTGTAATACAGTGTGTACCTTTATATTTGATTCAGGGGATTTCAAACAACAGTTGTGAATTATATATTTTAATTAAAATATTTCTCTTTAAGATGATACTGAAATATAATTTCTGGTTATGATAATCCTTTTTTTAACTCATATTCTCAATGTGTCCTCTCTTCAGGCACTTATTTCAGACTCTGTCTTCTTATAGAAACTATGATTTTTTTTTAGTTAGAGTGAACACTGGAACATAGCATTAGGTTTGTGATTTGATAAAAATGATCTTCTGCATTCCATAGTAAGCCAGATTTGCAGTTATTACTCATTTTTGGTGGCACATGACATATTTGACCACATTAAGCTTTACACCAGACATGAAAAGGTTTTGTTTACTTCTAAGCTTTCCATAAATCCTGTTTAAAAATAAATGCTTGTTTCTTCTTTCCAAGCATTTGCAAAAAAATTTGACATTAACTTCAAAGGTCAGCTTAGATTCTTTTCTTTAAAAATGCTTTATTTGGTTTTAGCAAGTCCATCAACATTTAAAACAGTGTATAACAAGATAAATGATAAGTATTTACAAAAATCCATAGCAAGAAAATGTATATATTCTTAACCATTAGTACTTTTCCCATAAATCATTGAGCTTTTGACAAGATATATGCTGATCAGTTATGTTTAAAGTTCTCATTCTTAGAGTTGACAACTCACTTTTACAGACAACCTTAGTTAGGCACACAAATTCACAAAATGTTAGTTCAGTTTTACATTTCCATTTTTTGTTATGACCTTTCTTGCAATGGCAGGTATTGCCCAAAGAAGAGGTATTTGAGAAATAGGTACAGCTGCTGGAATTGGGGCATTAAATAGTATCAAGGAGTCAGTAATAATGCAATTGTCTGACCACAAAGCCTGAGAAAAGTTTCTAAAATCACTCCAAAAGAAAGTCCCCAACTTGCAATCCATTATCATGTGTAACCAGTCAACATTAAGAACTTTGTTACACCTCCAACATTTCATTTTTCCTGTTTTATATTTGCAGAAATCTCCATGTATAGATTTTCCTATAAAGTGAGGATGTTGACTTTCATGCAGATTTTAAAAATAACTTTTTATACCAAAAATTAAAATAACAAACATCTACCACAGTTAATAAATCATTCATTTATATAGAATATGAGATGGTATTTTTCCAATTATTCCATTCAAATGCTTAAATCTGCTTATATAACTTTAATTCTAAGGGCCTTTAAAACCTTTATATTTAGGTTTAGAATCTTTAAAAATTGGCTGTTCCTCATCTTCCCTATTGCTTATACACAAGGTATAATTCTATCTACAGATCATTGTAAACTGTTGTTATTTAAGTAAAAACAATTGATGTTTTGGCATCAAATGTTAAATAAAAATGAGGCAAAATCTATTAATGTTCTTATAGATGAATATAACATTAACTCTCTACTTTGGTCAGATTTGCAAGAGTTTAGAAAATATATTCTAGATAAGCTAATTTTAATCCCTTCAAATGCTAAATATTCAATACCCAAACTTATCCAATATTTGATTTTATACACTTATAATACTTTACCAGTTAACAATAGTATATCATATATTTATAAAGCAATTAAACAAGATCTAGATGTATATTCAGATGACTAGTGGAATTAATTTGCAGCAGTCAATAGTTTTATTCCCTCAGAAAAAAGACAAAGTCAATTTCCTTCAGTCAGCCAGCAAAACCACTTCCTCCATTAAATGGAGAATCTTCACATGGAGATTTCTACATAAATATTTCATCACATCTCAGAAAATGAGTAAGATAATTAAACAAGATGTTGTTTGCTGAAGATGTAACACAGTAGCAAATCCTGATTGGAATCATATATTTTATGACTGTGTATTATTAAAGAAATGTTGGGTGGAAGTTAACACTTTTTTACAGGCAAAACATTATATCTTAATGCAAACAAGAAATGGTCTCATTTCTCTAATGTAAAATATCTTATCTCGATAATGAACTTCATTGTTCCTTTGATCCTTATAAATTTATTTTTTAATGATACAGTATGAACTTTAAACATTACAAGCTTCTAATCATTCCTTATCTGAAGTAATAGGTGTGTCATATTATTAGTGGTCAGCAATCCCTTCAGATTTTGGTCAGCACATGTAAACTGAATTATAGTTCAAATAATATTTTTTTCAGTCAACAAAAATGAAATTAGCACTGTATTTTTTTTTATTTTATCAAACTTATAAAAGGAACCTAGATCTCAAAGAATTCTCATATAAGAGCATGAGATTTAGAGAAATCCATAGCTCACTTCACTCCCGGCACATTTGCATATAGGTAAATTAATAAACTTATTCAGAATTTTCATTAAAGGAAGTCCAAGAGGTCATATTGAACTTTAATCCTGGCAAAGCCTCAGGACTATATAGTTTTGATATCTCATTGTATAAGAAATTCAAGATTAAGCGATGTTCTATTTTTTAAGCTATTTGCTTATTTCAAAACATATTGCCAATGATAAAGATTTAAATCAAACATGAACATTATTTTAATCTTAAATCTAATACTGAGTCTCATTTCAAAATTATATCTTATGTCATTTTATTCATGCAAAAGTATAGCTTTCCATTTTAGCAAAGGTATATTTTTCTTAGTGGCTGATCAAGTAATTTCTAATTTTCAATTTAGGTTTGTGGAATTAGGGTAAATATGGGATAAAAACATCATGCTAGAATTAATTTTATATCACAGCAGAAATTCTGGTAGTAACTATGATATCTTTACTTTAGAAGCAATTAATGATTTTGTCTGAGATCATGTTCCATTTCTTTTTATTACACCAAAGATGCCTGTGTTTCTTATTCTTATAGGAAATTTATCAAAGTTTATATGATTCTGCTTTACATGCATAGCTATAAAGGGCAGATTATCATTACCCATATAAATCTTGATGGTTACATGACAATTGCTTCCTTTGTAAGACTATCATTTTATTCTTTTTGCCAATTTGCTAATTTTTTTATAAAATTAGCCATGTCCCAAGACTTACCAGTATAAAATATTGCAATCTGCATGTTACTGTATCTTCTTTTGAGTTTGATATTCTGTTATACTTTAAAAACCCATCCAAAGCTGTTCCTCAATTATTATATATATAGTAGAAAGCTGAATGACAAATGTTAATGTGGCAGTGTTATTTCCTAATGGCAGTGTTGACAAAAGTATGCATCCATCTTTGGTGGCAAAAATTGCTATATCTCTTAACAAGCTGAGGAACTTAATGGTAAAGTAGAAAATTAATATTCATATGTTTATCCAGTCCAGTTTTGATCAAATAATTTCTAGTAGCAGGATGCTGTTGAATTTTTAGCATAAAGCCAAGTTCAGTCTTCTGGATAAATCTTCTGTCATTAAAATGATTATATTCCCCAGGATTCTTTGTTTCTGCAACCACTCATTTTTATGCCTCCTACTTGATTTCTTTAAATCAGAAAATAAAACAATACTGACATTTCTTTGGAACAGCAGCAATTAGTTTGAAAAATGTATGCTACCCAGAAATTAAAGGAAGGCTTAAACTTCCCAACCTACAAATTCTTTACATGTTTGTCTAGATTTATAAAGCTATTTAGTATTTCTGATCATTGTGAATCAAAGCCAAATCATGCTCTGTCCTGGGATTATAGTATGTGTGTGCTTAAGAAGGCTAAGCCAGAATTTTATATGGCCAGCTTAATTGAATGTTTTGTTTTATTTTTACTTTTGTCCTGTTTCAAAAAAATAACTCAGTGCTATTGTTACTTTTAGCCACTATCAGAGGAATATATGAAGCCCACTTCTATTTACTAACTTCTTTCCATTCACACAAAAATAAGTGCAGTATTAGCTGTGTTTCATTTTGTTTCTCTATTCTTTTGCCTTTTGCTAGATGTTAACTTCCTTCTTAGAGGCACAATTGCTTATTGCCCAGACAATTAATTCATCCATTCCTACATAGGGACAATTTAGATTCACTAATCTATCTAGTCCAGACAGTATCAATTATTTAACTCATTAAAAGTTCTAGGAGAATTTTAGAGAATATCCAGATTATCTGCCTTAACATGTATTCTGTCTTACTATTTCTATCTGTAGCCAAAAATCATATATTTGTTAAAGCAAGCATTTTCTTTACTTTTATATAAAACACTGTGCACAGTTACATTCCATGCTTCACTTTACCCAATATATTTAGCTTTTTTACATTTCTTTTGGATGCCAGAGTTCCATATATCCAAATCCTGAGTTGGATAGCATACAAAGCTTTTGACAATAAAAACATTAATGTCATGTAACAACGTTTCTGTTTTACCCAGTCTTGAGGCCATTACTCTCTATTATGAGTGCCACGTCTTCTGTAATAGTACATTTGCCCTCAAGAACAGATAATTGTCATTTCATAATGCAGTTTTGCTCCTGAAAATGGAGCTAAAGGGCTTAGGTTCATCTTGCAATGGCCTTTCAACAAAAATTTTAAACACATCTACAAGTAAAAGAAATTTAATGCAAAGTAAGTGAATATTTTCTGTTCTCCATTATTAGTTATTCTTAGATTTCTTACTTGTCTGGCATTTGATTAGCACATCAAGGGAAAAACTCAGGGTAAGATGATTGACATAGGTAAAACAACAGGCATATTTATAGGAATGGAAAAGCAGATTATAAAATACAGGCTATATATATTTAAATATACTACAAGGCACTACCTGTCATGTGGCACTCATTTATTTTACAGAAATCTGTTTTTGTAAAGACAGTATCATCAGTGTCTTTGTTCTATTTAGTAACTGTTCAGATACCATACAATTGAATTGAATAAATATTTGGAGAATTGAAGAGATGTATGTGTAGTGGTGAATAATATGTTTGTATCCATGAGATTGTATTTTCTGGAGGTACGGGAGAGCCCTCTGTGGTGAAATATGACTCAACTATTGTCACCTGGAATTCTTGCACTGCAAGAAAACTAAGCAGAAAATAGAAGCTTTTGATCGTGAAATCAGATTTATTCCTCACTGTGAATAGATTAGTCACAAAGCCTGTAAAGTTACATTATGCTGCACTCCTACATGACACCAAGGTAGAACCCTTGAAGATGTTTAATTTTTTTTTTGTTTCGTAAGGAGAAGAAATAGAAAATAACAACACTTAGAAAGAACATCAGGAATTATTGTCTGTTTAAAGAGAATTGGCCTTATTCACCACATCATAATTTGCTCTTTACAAGAACAAAAGATCCGACAGGCAATGTAGAGGCTAATACTAGTGAGGTGAAGAATAGAGCCAAAGACTGTGAATCTGATGAGCTACATGAATTAACTATTAGACATAGAATAGTTTGTCTTAAAAGAAATTCTAAAACAACAATCAGGATATTAAAAGATAAAGACTTAATTTTATCAATTGTGAGGACGTGTGCAGTTAAAATAATTAACTGACAAAATGGATGAGTGTAAGATAAAATGAGTCATATAAAAAATCAAAAATAGCATGCCTCAGTGGCATAGAAGATGAAGCCCTGATTATGGCCCAGGCAGCATGTGATCAACTGGAAACTCACACCCTCAGTAAGCCAGGCAAGGGAGGATGGTAGAGAGAAGCCAGTATCAGGTCAGTCACTCTGTGGGAAAGGAATGAGTCTGTTGTGCTGCAATACCAACACCTAGTTTCGAGAGACAAACAACTTACAGGGTATGAAACGGGAAGCATGCTTGGATCAGTTAAACTGCATTCCATTGGTTGCCTTTAGGGATGATGCAAGGTAGTGTGCAAGCCCACAGGAGAAGATGTAGCAGGCTTTCAAGTATGCAGACTTGCAAAGCAGCCAATAGGGAGAAGTTAGTGTTAGAATTTGTAAACCTGCTTGAACGTAATCTCATCTCAAGGCCCTTTGTCCCATGGAGTAATGAATGGGGCCAGTTGATCACAGAGAAATTGACAGTTGGCAAGAAATGGGGAAATGAAATAACAAATAAATAAACAGAGTGCCAAATCAAAGAAAAAAGTGAGAATTTATAAAACAATGGATAATAAAAATATAGCTATGCAAGAATGCACTGTAACAGGAAACAGGCCCATGGAAGTGCTCATGCAATTTTAATTCAATTTGCATCTGTTAGGTAAGGTGTCAGTATGAGTGGAAGAACTGTTTAATAATTAATAAATCTTATAGAATCTGCACAAGCCTGTTGGAATGATGTACAGTACTAAAATGCAACTTTGTTTTGGAATGATGTACAGTACTAAAATGCAACTTTGTTTAAAAGAATTTGTTAGCTGTAGACTAGAATTATAAACACAAATATATAGATATATCTATCTATATAAGTGCATATAAATGTGTATATATATATATATATATATATATATATATATATATATATATATATTAAATTTAATTGAAACATCCAATGGTCAGTGTTCATATCGACTAGAAATGTTGACATCGCTGCTGCTATGCATGCACCAAGCAATGGTGCATGCAAAATTACAACCAAAAAATAAACATTAAAACAATGGCTTTTGCATAGAGGGGGTGTGGGGGGATGTGTGCTCCACAACCCCTGCTAATTATATATACTAACTCTGAGATCACACAATGTTGGAAAAAGAGCATATTTTCTCAACTCTAAGAATTGTGTGATCTTGCATACCTGTCAGGCCTTTGTGAATGTCAATCAACCAAATTTTGTCAGCTAAACAGATGTCAACCATACATGGAATCAACTAAATTTAGTTCACTCATACATATATAGATAAAGATATATTTTAATACAGAGAAGAAAATTCATAATCCAATAAAGTCTGAAAAAGCACTTGAACCACTGACTGTGATTTACTGGTAAAAGCTTTCACCTTACTGTGTGTGATTCCTGGGGGTTCAGCATCTTCTCTGTGTGGTTGCTTTTGGTTTTGTATTAGAAGCACTGATTAGAAAATGCAAGTCAGACTTTTGGAAAGAAATACTGACAATGACCAAGCAAATCTTTCAATTTAAACCAGAATAAGGTGAAGACTGAAGTTTTTATTATACGTTTAAAACACTGGGCATTAATGACCCTGAACAGACATCTCTGTTCAGAATGTTAGCATATTATTTTCACAGATAACAGCTCTGCATCAAAAACTACTGACATTTGTTTAAAATTAAGAAGTACAAGAGTTTCAAACTATTGTTTTTAAAGTTGATGATTCTCCTAATAGATCAAATAATTTGGCTTGTGAGACAGCATGAATGGTAAACAAATTCACAGGGTAAAAGGAAAGGCTCCATGGGTACAGAAACAGTTGCATTGTTACAGAGAAATGTTGTATACTGTTCAGAGTAATAGCAATTATATCCTGCTTGGCAACATTGTTTTTAAAGGCTTAGGAAGATTGCCAGAAAGGTATGAGTATAAATAAAAAGCTGATATGGTATCCAGTTGTACCAGCTCTTTGGTCAAGAAGATCTCAGAATTAAAGAAAGAAAGACAGGAATTAGACTGAATAGAAAGGGTAGGTGTCATTAAGAAGTAGTTAGAGCCAATTGCATGAATTAATAGAACTGCTGCTGCTGTAAAGAAAAAACATTTGAATTTGTATTGTATAGGCTACAAAGAAAAAGTAATTGAAAAGAATTATTGTCCATTGATAACATTAAAAAAAATGTTCTCATCTCTGCCAAATAAAAATATTTTAGTACTGGCTGCATACCCAGGATTCTTGTAAATAAGACTAGATTACTCATATTCCAAGCTGTGCTCATTACTATGACACTATGACACTAAGAGATATGGATTATTTAGGCTTCCATTTTATACTTCTTCAAAGCCAGAGAGGTTGCAAAGAGGTGCAGCAAAAGTATCTAAACTCTTGGAAAGTGTGCTGCACGTGCACACACACACACACACACACACACACACACACACACACACACACACACACACACACGTGTGTGTGTGTGTGTGTGTGTGTGTGTGTGTGTGTATGTGTGTGTGTGTGTGTGTGTGTGTGTGTGTGTGTGTGTGTGTGTGTGTGTGTGTGTGTGTGTGTGTGCGTGTGTGTGTGTGTGTGTGTGTGTGTGTGTGTGTGTGTGTGTGTGTGTGTGTGTGTGTGTGTGTGTGTGTGTGTGTGAGTGGGTGCGTGTGTGTGTGTGTGTGTGTGTGTGTGTGTGTGTGTGTGTGTGCGTGTGTGTGTGTGTGTGTGTGTGTGTGTGTGTGTGTGTGTGTGTGTGTGTGTGTGTGTGTGTGTGTGTGTGTGTGTGTGTGTGGGTGTAAATGAGTATAATTCAAAAAATTCTGGCAACACTGCAATGGTTGAAGCATTCCTTGTTGACAATTCAATGGTCAAAAATTCAACCCCACAAAACATTAAAAAAAATCTTTTGCAGATGACAAACCCCATGTATCCTCCATGTTTACCCCCATATACCCAGCTCCTTATGTAGATCAACTCCAAGAAAAGTCCTTAAACCCAACTGTGTGTTTATCTAACACTAAATCCAATGCTGTAACATTCAGAAGTCAATGAATTGTGAATGCCAACTCAATCATATGACTCAGTGTTGAGCCAAAGAAACATCTGACAAATCAAATGACATGATACATAATAGCAAATGTAAAAAGGTGACAGTCCTGAAATATGTGGTTTATATTCTAATGGCAGTGAGATTTGGGCCTGATGTAGAAAATATCTAGGCAATTGTGAAATATCAAGCCCAGAAGACAAACATGCATTAGACAGAAGCTAAGGAATGATGTGGTAACTTGCAATTTTTATATCTTGATATACAGTAACTGAGGGAACTATGGTTGTCAGAAAGCAGTTAGAGTAATGTGTAACTTTAGAGTGCAGCTACAAATATTAACATTTCCAAATAGTTATGGAACAAGTCACAAACGCAACATTAAAATGTTATAGCAATAATAATTAAATTGTATTGCAAGAAGTCCAAAGGGTATAGGAGCTGTGATCATGCATAACTGTAGACCTGTCTATATAAGAAGAGCTGTATAATATAGGATATACGCATTAGTAGTATACAGATGTAAGAATTACCATTACTATGTCTAGGGGTAAAAAGCCTGGGTAGACACCGGCCCTATATTGTTGTAAAGCAAACTCAGAAAGTCTCCTTGCAGGGCTCATCTGAGATTGCAGAGGATTTGACATAAATTATAGCAGTAAAATCAGATCATGACATACACCAGATAGGGAACTATATGATTTCAGTATCTCGAAACTATAAAGTCGAATAACTCACAATCCCAAAACCCAAAAGCACGAAACACACAATCATGAACATACATACACCATACACCACACAATATACACACACCATTCTACCCACACCACACAACCTATGCAACCCTACACTACATGTAAGCAGGGAGTCAAGCCCCACTGCACCCCCCCATGTGGGGGGCTGTGGCCCCCCATCCCCCTACTTAGATATACCAACTCCGAGATTGCACAAACAGAAAAATAAAAAAAACTCACACCCAGACATTCTACAGTCCCTCGCACACATACAACACTCACACTCATACTTCCAACTCCCTACTCTAACCCACACGTACAACTTACAAAAACACTCACATACACTCACTCACCTTAAATTCTGGACACCATCCCAGCCAAACACTTTATGTAATGTAGCATAAATGCATAAGCGTGGATTCGAGATATTTGGATTCATGCTTATGCACTTTCACTATTTTGAAGTTTCGCCTTTATGGTCTCGGGATACTGAAATTCGAGATTTCAGTATTTCGAGATTATAAAGGGGAACCGATGCAGATATGCTGAGAAGAGCATATTTACCAGAGAGGAATGAAGACCTCCCTAAGAATTAGATATTATCTGAGTAGTTAAGCAGTCACCAATTACAGAAGAAACTTCAAAACATTTGAGACCAGCAGTGACACTAATATAGAAATAGTCATTAGCAAGGAAAGAATACTAATATTTTTTAATGAAGATATAAGTTGCATCCAGGACTTGTGTCCAAAGCTTATAAAATAAAATTTCCCAATTAAGCAAGAAAACAAATTCTTGAGAAGAAATATGAATCACATTTGGGAACAGTAAAGTGCAAAAAAAAAAAGAGAATGAAATATAATGTATGGGCCAGGAATGTTGACTCAAATAGAATAAGTTGTACAGAGCTGTGCCATCAGCAATGCATGTCATAGCAAAAATGCTTGATAAATATTAGCTGATATATGCCATTATTTTCCAATAGTGGGCAATATATTCATCCATGTGATTGAGGGGGCACTGTTTCTTTCAAAGAAGTAATACATCTTGCAAGTGTGATTATTCCAATTTCCCTGAACTAATTCAACTGATGGATGCAATGTAACTATCGCATTAAAGTCTAAATAGAAATGGACCTTAAGTCATTGCATGGCAGTTGGTGCAGGGGGTTAAGGCTGTGAGCTATAGTTCCTGTAGTACAGGGTTTGATTCTCACAGCCCTTATTTGCTTACTGTGTGATCTTAAACATGTCACTTAATAAGGCAGTGTTCCTTCATGGTACCCAGCACTACAAAACTAGTAACCAACTATGAACCTATAAAGACAAGTCTACATTTTCAAGACAGGGAATACCTAATATTGTCATAATTGACAATGGTCCATAATACAAAACTCGGGAATTCAGAAAATGTATGAGTGAAAGGAAATTCAGACATATAATATCCCATCTACACTAAATGCAATTCAATTGGCAATAGTAAGGGATATCCAAGCAGTAAAGAAGGTAATTAAAAAACTCTTTTGCAAAAGTTCTGAGGATTGCAGAATGCTCCTTTGCAGGAACTCCTGTTTTTTTACCAGTTTAATTGCTAATGGAAGGAAAGATGACCACAAAGTAAAGGAAATACTGGGGAAAATCATCAGAGGAAAAATAATATTACTGTGATAAGAAAATGCAGAGAACAACCAGATTTACAAAGTGTAGACAAAATAGGAAAACAAAAATAAGGGAAACATTCAGATACCATAATGACAATAAAGAAAGAAAAAAGGTGAATGATGCAAGGAGAAAGGCTGAGTGTCCCTCCTTGTCCTTTTTGCTCCTGCCCTCTTTGTAGTCCTAACTGGGTGGAAAGGACAGAGTGATAATGTACAGGAGGTGACAACAGGAGGCGAGTAAAGAAAATGAGTAGAAAAAGGAGGAAAGTACAAAGAAGACAATATGAGCTGAGGTTCTCAGGGGAATACAGACGAGTCATGTGCAAAGAGTAAGGAAACGAGAGTATGAGATGCAGCCACTAAAGGGAGGACAAAGAAAATGGAAGATGGAATAACAAGTTTTGAGATCACTGACATGTACTAAGCAGAGACAGAAGTGTCATACACAAGTTGGGACTACAAAGAGGGCAGGAGCAAAGAGGACAAGGAGGGACACTCAGCCAGTTGAGAAGGGTGGAGGAGGAAGAGACAGAAAATGGACAAGTTTGGAGCTAAGAGTTAGCAGAGATGGGGAGGGGATTTTATGCAGCAAGGGGAAGAAGGCAACTAGAACAAGCAATGAGAAGGATTTGGGATGATGGGAGTGGAACGGAAAATGTCACTAATAAGAATGGTAGTTCCAAGGGATTGGATAGGAAAAGAAGGATTTAAGAACATGTAAACTACAGTGAGGACAGATAAGCAGATTTTATGACCTGAGATTTAATCACAAAAGTGATAAAGAGTTTAAAGAAGTGGTAAAGAGGGCAACACAGTGGCTCAGTGGTTATGATCTCTGTCTCATACCTCCATTGTCTGAGGTTCAGTCCTGATCTCTTATCACTGTCTTGAGTGGAATTTGCATGTTCTCCCTTTGTCTGCATTGATTTTCTGTAGGTGCTCTGATTTCCTTCCACCCCCCAAAATATGCTGATTTACCAGGTACTCAACAGGGACAATATAATTTATCCCTGTCACTTTGACTCAGATTGTGGTTGCAAAGGGTCTGTGATGATCAGTTTACCTACTGGAGGGTTATCCAATGTATAGATTAAAAATAAATTAGTAAACAAATAAATAAATAAGAACGGGCCAGATTTGAGTGAAACTATACATGGATGTTAGACTTAATATGATGTGAGAGGAGGTCACCCAGATGATAACAAAGGGGAAGGCATGGATGCATGCAAAGGTGTATCTCAATGATTGCACTAATTTGGAAGTAGAGCATGGAAATTTCACACAATTAGAAGTGGGTGCAGGCCCTCAGGGAATAAACAGGGGCTACTGAGAAAGTGGTACAGTAGAATTAGTTAACAATAAAATGAATCTAGATAGATGGCTATGGGAGCCAAAACGTAATGCATATGGGGAAGGTATGCATTGCCAGATTCAAATAAACATGGCCTAATGAGAAGCAATGAATACAGAGAGGTGCCTAGACATGAGCTATTCACAAATAGCAGAGTAAGAAGAGACAGCATATTGTACATTCTTCATAAAGGTCATTAGATGTGAGGTCAGAGAGGAAGAAAAACAGGAAACCAAGAATGGGGCAAGACAGTAGGTAGGAAAAGAATCAAGGTTAAGAGCTCAGCCAGTTAAAGTGCTATGGAAGAATCATAGATTAACTTTATTTCACAGATGTATCAAGAGTGGAGGATGAAAGATTGGAGGTGCAAATATAGGAGTAGGTGAGGGGAAGGAAGTAATACATATGTGTGAAGTGTCATATCAGAACAAATACAATTCCTAATGTGATTTTTAACTTATCAGAAGGTGTTACATGTGTAGCACCCTGACAAAAATAGATAGAATTTAGGATCCAGTCATTTATACCAACTTTAAAGTCAGACAACACTGAGAAAAAGGCATAAACCCTTTCTTAATATAAAGTAAATGTTGTTATTGTTTTGTGATTAGATATTTTTCAGTTTAGATATTTTCACTTTCATGTATGTATGTGTATAAAAGACACACCACTTTTGTTGACATCTGTTTAGTTGACACAATTTGATCTACTAAGCAGAGAATCAATACCTGTCGACAAAAGTAGTAGTTCAAGTGATTCTCGGAGTTAGGGAAATTAACCTTTCCCTGAGAATTGTGTGATCTCAAAGTTAGATTATATAACTAGCGGGCAGTGTGCAGGTGCCATGGGGCTTGCCCCCTGCATAAAACAATGTTTGATTTTTAATTTTTTAACACTTTTGCATGCACTGAGATTGATGCTCAGCACATGCTTAATAGGATGTTGACGTGCATAATGTTGACCATTTGGTGTCAGCACTCTTCATGCCGATATTAGTGCTGTTCAATAAATGTAAGTAAATCCATATTAACCGCAAAAACCGGTTCTCTGAACCGAAAAAAAAAAAAACAAAACAGAACTGCTTTAAACAGTATTTTTCAGGGGGGCAAGCTGCCCTGCACTCTCCATCCTCCCACTTAAATATACTAACTCCGAGATCGCACTACAGTGAAAAAAGGATATATTTCCTTATCCCCACTGTAATGTGCTTAGCAGAATCAGCTTTTGCGAAAGTGGACTTTCGATTTAGTGCACTTTCACTTAAATGGGTTCGATATTCTGGTTGTCAAGAAAGTGAGTTTAGGACAATCAGAAGTAGACCTATATATATATATATATATATATATATATATATAATATATATATATATATATATATATATGATATATATATATATATATATATATATATATATATATATATATATATATATATATATATATATATATATAATATATATATATATATATATATATATATATATATATATATATATATATATATATATAGAGAGAGAGAGAGAGAGAGAGTGATAGGTAAATAGATATAGATATAAGTCAATTGAAGTTTAAATTGAATAGATAGTTGACAGTTGTGAGAGATCATGTAATTCTAAGGTTGGAAAATATGCCCTTTCACCAGGGATTATACATTATTGGAGTTAGAATAAATAACTATCAATGGGGTAATGGGGCACAGCCTCCTGCATGGGGTGAAGTGAGCTTGTTCACCTGCAAAAGCACTTTTTATAACTTGTGTGGTCCATAAAATAACTTAGATGTATGCACAGAAGGATGTCATCATTTGTTTGTCAATGATATGTCAACATTAACAACATCAGCATTTCATCGATTTGACAATTGCCACTATACATATCTACCTACCTATCTATCTATCTGTCTGTCTGTCTATCTATCTATCTATCTATCTATCTATCTATCTATCTATCTATCATCTATCTATCTGTCTGTCTATCTTTCTATCTGTCTATCTATCTATCTATTTATCTATCTATATCTATCTATCTATCTATCTATCTATCTATCTATCTATCTATCTATCTATCTATCTATATATCTATCTATCTATCTATCTTAACTTTAGTCTATATTAGTGGTTTAAGCCAAATGTGGAGGGATATCACATGCAGTTTATGCAGGGTGTGACGCCAGTGCCCTGGCTCAGCAATCAAGGAGCGTCAATCCTCACAACTAACACCAGTGAGGGGCATCTTATACAGGAAGAAAGGATAACAAATGCACACAGTAAAGTGCAATTTCCCTTAAGAGCACACAGAGATCACAGTCAGTCCGGGGCTGGTCGCTCCCTTTATCTCCAGGTCCCCAATAAGACTCTCCACTGGCACAGCTATAGGGTCCAGATCTCAGCCTAGTGGGCAAGCTAAGACTCCCCACTGGCACAGCTATAGGGTCCAGATCTCTGCCTAGTGGGCAAGCTAAAACCTCCAACACCCTCTCTGTCCAACTAGTGCTTCATGTCCCTGCCCAAGTAGCTGACATATACACACACACACACACACACACACACACACACACACACACACACACACACACACACACACTTTGAGAAGAGTTTATACAACCACACAGACACTCCTGGGGAAGGCTGGAACAGGTTCTCCAGCTGTGCTCCTTTTTCCCAGACTATACAGTAATACCAGCTGCCACCACCCACTAATATTTATCAGCTACTCGAAGGTTCTTAAAAGGGTGTCCAATTATTACTGTGCAATATTATTATCCAATTGGTAGTATAGTCCAGGGCTAAAGCTATTGAAGTGGCTTTGTACGATTTTACCAAAGGCACGCAACTACTCTAAAGAGCTTAAATTATCTCTACAAAAACAGCCACAGTTGAAGGGTTTAAAATATTTAATAACAAATAGTCAAAACACAAGACAATACTTTTTACTACACAGTGCTAGTCAAGAGTTCAGAGAACACAGAGAAATACTTAAAATAATTCAGTAGTACAGTTCCCACAGCACAGAAAAACACTTAGTCTAATCTTTCTAGTTTCTAGCTATTTCTAAGAGAAAACACAAGTCTAAGATAAACTTACATATAGAGCAAAACAGTGCTGATGAGTTGGATGGTCAAGACAAAATGCTTAATGCTCTCTGATTCTCTCTGTTTTTAAAATCACATTCCTGGTTCACATTACATCATTCTTCACACTTCCCTGGGTTACATTACATCATTCTTCATGCTTCCCTGGGTTCCCAGGCTAACAGAAACTACATTTACATTCTTCACATCTGCGCAGAAACCAGAGCAATAAATGACATTTATGTAAACCACAGGCTTGTTGTCTTAAATGGTAAAAATAGTGTTACATGTGGAACTGGAAAAAATGTAACAACAGTGCACTCTACTGACCAAGTAAAGCATGTTGTGACCCTTTAATATTAGGACTCGGAGCCAGTGAGTCTAGAGTGGGGCATCCTGCCTATTGTTTTAAGGCCAGAGTTAATGGCCAGAATTTGCATGCATAAATGTCATAGTATTTTCAATCTCAAAAAAATCTTTATCCTTTCTATTTCTATTTCTATTAATTTACCATCTCCACTTGCCTTTCCCCATTACTAGCATTTTTGCCATTTCCTTCTTTCCATTCTCCATCTGTGTCCCTTTTTATCTCATTGCTTCTCTCAACCTTAATATTCTAATATCTTGTCTGAATTCTATTTTACAGTGCCCTCTGTCTCCTAGTCTGTATATTGACTTTCACAACTGTCATTGCTTGCTAAAACTACAGACTTTCAAAATGATGTATCTGTGTATGCATTTATTTCTTGTTTATTTATTGATTAAAAATGAGTTGGCTGGGATTTCAATAATTCATTTTATCTTACAATAAATAGGCAGGATATCTTGCATACATACATTTATCCTAGACTGAAATACCATTGAGCTGTGCATATACTTTTTCTGCTAGTCTTTGCTCCTGTTACTGTTTAACGTGCATGTCAAAATAATATACCTTTTTTTCTATTTTGCATTTTGAGAGTTTATAGTTGGAGCTTTTCTCTCCTTACATCCTCTGAAATGAGTACTGACCACTCAAATTATCCTAGCCAGCAAATGTAAATAAAAGAAAGAAGCAAATAAATAAACAATAGCTAACAAATTATCTGAAACTTTTTAAGTGTCCCCATATTCTTGATTACAGAAAGGGAAAGGATTGTCTTGGTATGAAGGAAGATGTAGTTACTGATCTTCCCTTATTGATAAGAAACCGCTTAAAACTTGTTCACTGTACCCATCATTCCTGCCGTCACCAAGGGACATGCATTCCTTGTACGAATGAGTAAATTATTTTAATAGAAAATGGTACCTTATAGTCTTTAAAATTGATTACACACGTCACAGCTGTCCAGATTTTCACAAAATGTCCAGATTTTTGTCTCTTTATTTTTGGGCTATTCCTCATAAAATGTTTTGCTTTCTGGAAAATCAGTGAAAACGAAAATCAGAAAATAATGACAAACATCAGAGTTTCAGACTTCATACTCTTCAGAAAAGTTAAGCTAATGCAAAACCTCTTATTCTATCAATTTTGTAAGCTTATAAGAGCAATATTTAAAAGTTATACACATTTTGGGCCTTTTTGCTCTCAGTATTTATTACTTTTTCCAGATTTATTCTGCGTAGAGGTTGAGCCAGTTTGAAACTGTTCCACCTTACTCAGATGCTCCGAATGCTGGTGTTGCTAATCTCAGTGGTTATTTTAAGGTATATCACTTGTTATTACAGCTCTGAATAATTAAGCACTGTTTTGGCTCAACTACAACCTCAGTAAGATTTATGCTCTTTCTGCAGTCTTTTCATAGTACATAGAATAGAACTCCATCTCACCACGCTAATCACAGATTTGTACCTGTGAAGCAAATGATAGCCAAACAGGAACTCACAAGACTAATCATGCAACTTTTCTCAGTAAAGTGCAGCCCATTAAGTTGAAAAGAGACCACTTATTGATACATGTATGACATGCTGACTACTGCATTAGACGGTTGGAGTCCATTAATAAAGAAAATTTCTTAAAAAATAACATAATGCACTTGCAGGTACTGGAGATATTGTTATATGTAAGGAGTCATGCTACATGAGATAAACAAATAACTCCTCTAGTTCCTTAGGTGACATATACAAATGCTTCCAGATGCCATTAACCCATTAATCTGTTTACTTAACAGCTTAGGCCATGGCTACAATTTGGCTCCTAGAAAACAACAAAGTAAAAAAAACTTCTCATCTTCTCTTTGTCAATGATGTAAAACTGTATAACTCGTCAGATGAGGAACTGAAACCACAAGCTGCAGATTGTTAAACTTTTTCCAATGATATAAGAATGACATTTGGTCTTGATAAGTGTACAAAAGCAAGCTTTAAAGCAGGAAAACTGCAGGACCAGGAAAACATCAGTTTGGAACAAGAATGTGATATTAAAGAACTGGAGCAAGAGAGAGTGTATAAATATTTGGGAATTGATGAAGGATCAACAATAAAACATGGACAAATATGAATAAAACTTAGTAAGGAATACTTTAGAAGACTTAAATTAATTCTGAAAACAGCTTTGACAGTTAGGAACAAAATCCAAGCTATAAACCAATTTGTTCTTCCTGTCCTAACTTACAGCTTTGGAGTGACTGACTGGCCCAAAACGTGTTGGTTAGATTAGAAAGGAAAACAAGAAGTATGCTTCATGCTCACCAAATGATTTATAAAAATCAGTGTATGCTAAGATTATATATTCCCTGTTACATGGCTTGTACTAGCTAGTAAAACTGTCAGTGGGTACAGGTCTCCACCTGAAGCTGCAATATGGATGTTCCTCCAACATATCCCTTAAAGTTCCTCTGAAAGATGCTAGCATGGCATCAATCACTATTCCTCTCCCTTACAATTGCAGCTCCTCCAGTGTCTAAGACACTAACTGAAACTATGGGCCAGATTCCAAATGAAAGTTGTGGACAGCTCAGCACACCAAAGGAAGACATTAGGGCATCAATGGTGGACTCAGTTTTATGAAGTACGCTAAAACAAGTCTAAGTTCTTAGATTCATAGGTTTATACAAAAGGTACTTACTTGGCTATTGATCTGTGAGCATCATTAGAAGCCTAGCCTTACACTCCCATCTTAGTCTATTTAGCCCTTATGGTGTTTTGTCTATGAATACCCCAGTGAAGGCAGAACAAAGAACTGTCGGAATATTACTTGTTGCCCCTTTACTTAAGCAGCATTGATGCTAATTTATGGATCCCACTCTAGTCCCCCAAATTTCACTTGAAAAGAGTAAGAACAGTACTTTGCTCTATGTGGAGTTGAAGATCATTCCACAGGGACAGCACTCTCTGTAATACACATCTGTCCCTCCAACATGTCCCATCTATGCTGCAAAAGAGATCAAGATCCCTAACCAAGCATTCATGCCACCTCTGGACCCATGCATGCACAATAGGTCTGACAGAATAGGGTCTGATGAAGCTCTATACATTATGCTTCAGTTACCGGTTAGCAACATGTATAACACTGAGAAGAGGGACAATGCTTTGAGAATGTCTGCATATTTTTTTTATGATTTAAACTCCTAAATTTCTTTAGTGAGAAAATGTTGTAGTAGTTATGCCAAGCATTTAGACAGGTACACACCAAAGGAGGCATCACATTCAGTGATCAGCCCAATGTAAGCCAAGTACATTGTTATGATTAACATCCAAGGACTTAGACACTATACCTTATAAGCTGTGCATTGGAAAATTACTTCTTCATAATGGTGGGTATGTGATGATCGAAGGGCTGTTCATTGCGAACATAGTTTTCCAGCTCCTCAACTATGGAATAAACTTTCACAGGTGTGTTGCCATTCTGATAGTTACAATAGTGGTTTATTTTTGCAAAATATGACAATTAAACTTGATATGCTGACGTACTAATTTTATAAGGTAGATATATGCATATTCTTCATTATTCTGTACAGTTTGTAACAATAAAGGAAGCATGCTGTCCATTGGCACAAAACATTAAGCAGCTGCACTAGGTTGATATTAATGTTTTATGCATATATGTAGATTTTAATCTCAGTGTAAACTATTTTGGATGATATTTTGACAGTTCCAAACTTCCTATTTAATAACCAATGTGGGAGATACTTGTTTGGTAAGTTGTACTGTACAGCTTTTTACACATCTAGTTTTTATGTGGTGTGTTGACACCTATAGTGCTTAGGTTGAGGATGACTGAGAATATCTTTATTATTCACAATGTTTGTGGAAATATCCTACCTATTTCAATAAGACTGTATGTGTAAATGCTGGTTAAAGCAAACATACATATATTACCTGTACATATTGAATTACACTGTATCACATTATAATATATTATTATTTAACACTGACTAACCTCCTATCTAACTTACATGTTGATTTATTAAATACCATGGATGAACAGTAATTTAATGTGTATTTATATCTTTCAAGTACAGTCACATGTTTTACTGCAAAGTAAGACATTTTGAACTCTGAAGTGTAACTGTTTGTTATTGCTGTAAGCATTGTGCTGATATGAACTCAAGATTGCATACTTTTGTGGTTCAAATGCACAGCACATCTGCATTTGTACTATTCTTTTGCTTATCCTATAATTTATAAGTAGAAATTCACACTGTGTTTAATTATTCACTACATATTTGTACTGTTGAGTTTTTTTTTAACCTCAATCAATCTGTGCAATCTCAACCAAGATGGATTAGCTAGGCAAGCTGAAGTCAAGTTTGTAGTGCAAACAAAGCTAAGAGTTGTAGGTCTGCATCTTGGATCCTCCGGTTATACAGTAATCCTTATATGAGTGCAACACTGAGAGTGACACAGCAATGACTGTGCAAAATGGCAAATTGTATTTGTTGTCAATGTTAGCTGACATATGATGCTCACTATTTCCACTGTTTTTTTGTTGTACATAGTGATCACCATATATTGACCTGACACAACCCTTCAGTGGCAGTAATACATAATTTTTCCTGTTTGCAAGTGATGAAGACCATGTCCATAACTGTTCTCTGTGCATAGAGTATATGGAGAAGCAGCAGACTGAGAGAAGTATGTGTTACCACTGTCAATATTTATTTACCAAAACAGACTCATTACATAGTTAAAAATTGGTTTAAATATATATAAATATATATATATATATATATATATATATATATATATATATATATATATATATATATATATATATATATATATATATATATATACTCATTGATTCAGGCATTCTAATATTACCCATAATGCATCTGCAAGGTAAGGGCAATAATCATTGCTGTATTGCAAATAATGGTATAAATTTAAGTTAAATGCTGTCCTTGGAGTCATAAGCAGGGTATGTTTGATAACTGCAGTTTGTGTGATTTTTGTCGTCACAAACCTAAACGATGGGCGTCTTGTATAACTGTCATAGTACTTTCACTAAAAATGTTTAATTTTAGAGTTGTTGGTACTATTACTGCTCTTTAAGTATAAGCTGGTGATACTTGTTGCCTATTATGTTGTATTACTGAATGAACAGTTTTCTGGAATGTACTTTAGTTCTGTATGTTTTTGTACGTTTGTGTAATTGTTTTGTGATAGTTTGCTTAACTCAAAGCATAATATTTCTAGCATGATTATGCAAAAAGCCATCTTTATCTGGTATGTCCGGCTTGTTGCATAGCATAACTATGATAATCGTTACAGTGTTTTAATTGTGCCGATACAGGTATAAGCATAATATGAATGTAGGGAGTGGCAGTGATTCATTTGTTGAACAGTAGTGTGTGTGTGTGTGTGTGTGTGTGTGTGTGTGTGTGTGTGTGTGTGTGTGTGTGTGTGTGTGTGTGTGTCATACACTAAAATTCTAGATGTCACTTGCTGTTGCTGTGGTTATGATCGTCAGTTGTTGTGAGGTCTTCTATTCCATTCCAATTATGATGTTGTGATGTCACCCATTAACCATGTTGCATTGCTCATCTCATTTGGATATACATTTTAAGTGTATCTCTGCTTGTTCTTTTTGCTATATATTTAGAATAGACATGTTTCATTCATAGTATGCCAATATGACACATTACATCTAGTTAAAATATGTTATAATGGACAATAATTGGCATATTGACATTGCAACATAAATGAGAGAGACACTCATCTGAATAGTGGCCCCTGTAACTAAAGAGCTAACATTAGTATTTTTGGTTGAAATTGTTGTAAAGCCTGTAAATTATCTGGGTTGTAGCAGGGTCTGTATTCCAAAAGTTATGGTATCAGTGATATTCTGCCTTAATACTCTAGCACGTCTTATGGAATGGAGAGCTATGTGAGTGTTGTATGCTGTGGTAAAACTCCAACACGCAAAAAAGGTGACTCAACTGACTTGAAAAACAAACCAAAAGCTCCAAAAGAAAGTCAGTAGAGGAAACCGCAACCACGCGAACACTGTAGGTGAAATAAATCGCTAAAAATAGATTTTATTAACGTTCATAAAATACACTCTTAAACGTTTTCGTCATGCAGTTGCTTGACTTCATCAGATAAAAAACACTGAAATACCAACTCATCTTATATAGTCTTGATGAATTAATTAAACAATTAAACAATTAGTATTTAAAATGGCAATGTCCATCTTGAGAGGTTCTTCATTTATAAACATATAAAAAATTCTTGTACCACTCTCTGGTATGTATATCTGCCAAATTTCAATTTTTTGTTCTCGAGATGATGGCAAGAGATAACAGGGGAGGACCCTGGGAAATTAAACTAGAGCATAAAGAAACCTGCTGGCAGATAACATTAGAAGCCAACAGGTTTCCAGGTTTAAATGACACTATTTCCATTGCTCCACTTCTCAAGTTAAAAGCAGGTAGAATATGAAAATATTATTTGCACATATATAATAAGATATTAGTTATTTACATGAAGCTAATGTAACAAATACATTTTAACTCTCTTCTAAACATATTTAATATAGTATTATATAATGATAGACAATACACATGCTTATTTATTATCATTTATTATTATTCATCATTCTTATTTAATATTTTATATAAATGTTCACAAATTTTATGAATTTTACTAACTTTTATCAACACAATAAGTATACTAATGTATACAAGAATTTTTTATATGTTTATAAATGAAGAACCTCTCAAGATGGACATTGCCATTTTAAATACTAATTGTTTAATTAATTCATCAAGACTATATAAGATGAGTTGGTATTTCAGTGTTTTTTATCTGATGAAGTCAAGCGACTGCATGACGAAAAAGTTTAAGAGTGTATTTTATGAACTTTAATAAAATCTATTTTTAGCTATTTATTTCACCTACAGTGATCACGTGGTTGCGGTTTCCTCTACTGACTTTCTTTTGGAGCTTTTGTATGCTGTGGTGCTATGTATCCTTGTCTTGAAATGTCATGATTTATATGTCTGGTAGTTGTGCATATGTGTTTGCTTGCATACTGATGACTTATATATTTATATTTGACTAAGTGATAGCATCTTATCTGATAAAGTGGGGATTGTATGCCATAAAAGGTACTGGAGTAACATACTAGCACTCTATGATGAACACAGTGGCCCACACATGGCCTTCTATTTATATCATCAATATATATGGATAACACGACATTGAGAATGCTGTACAATCATGGCCATACACCTGGTATCATCACAATTTGTTATACAAAAATACAAGTACACATTATGGGCCATATTGTTTGACAAGAAAGTTTCAATGATAACTGTACTATAGTATGATATATCTTGAGCAAACATGTCACAGTCCTCTCTCATATGCTGTGATTATGTTAACGGCATACTGTGTGCTGTTTTTAATGTTATATAGGTGCACATCTTATTGTGCTTTGTGACAGACCTGTTTTGCACATGACTGTAATTTAGATTACACACCATTTTGTATATTGTTATGGAATGAATTCATGCCTTTCATCATATGTGGTGTTACAGTTGCATAAGGTCATACAGTATTGTAATATCACATACTGAAAATTTACTTCATGCAGATTGTATCAGTTTCTATGATGTTATGTACTCATTGCTTTTGCTGACTTAGTATTTTGTATGTATGATGTTTTTTTTTTCCTGTGCTGAACATTGACAGGCTGTGACATCCTTGGGGATCTTCTATCATACACAGAAGGCAAGATGTGGCAGACTACTGCCACACAACTCTGACTCCAAGGACTAGGATGAGGACCATGATGGGCTTGATAATGACAGTGACTGATTGGGACTTGAACATGTCATTGTTCCTACTGCTCATAACAGAGACATCAACTACCATGCCAGGGACACAATTTTCAGTACCAGATCCAGTGGGTGATAGTAGATGTCTTCCAGTCAAGGATGGGATACCTGATGGGCAACCTCTTCCAGGACATGATGCAAGCCATATGTAACTCCTTCTAAGAAATCACTAAAGAGATATTTTGTGAATTATGACCCCAACAGGTAGCCCCTCAGGACCATAATTATTGTCTGTGTGATCCACTTATGTAATGTTGCCACCATGGTGTTTCCCATAGTCAGTTATGTACAATATAGGCATGATTGTCCAGGTACTGCGTACTGCTGTCATGCTTTTCTGACGTGTAATAATGTACACTGCACATATCATGTCATACATTGAATTATGTTGCTGCTGCAGTATAACACACATACCACACATTGCACATGGAGTAATCAATTAGATTCTATGATATGTTGCAATTAAAGCATACATTGCTTCATCTGGGCAAGGATGCTACTCCTTAGTTTTGTGTGTGTGTGTGTGTGTGTGTGTGTGTGTGTGTGTGTGTGTGTGTGTGTGTGTGTGTGTGTGTGTGTGTGTGTGTGTTTGCACTCCTATACATGCAGTACAGCGTAATATTGTTATGTCCAACAAACTCTGGCTCTGTATGTGACAGATATGACTATTGCAGTTACCATGATGCAAGTGAGATACAACTGTTCTATTTGTGTTTTTCCACTGTATACTTAGATGGGATGACAGCAACTCACGTACTACATTATTTCTATAGTTTTCACATAACCCTATGAGGTGGGTCTGATGTTTTTATTTGCACATGTTATCCATGTGTATGCATTGCACCCATTTCTTTGTTGGTTGTTGCTGTCTTATATCTGTTCAAGAACATAACAGGTCCTTGCTTATATGGTTTCTGTTCCATTGCTGTGTCATGCTGCCAATTTGCCATAATGGCTTTATGTGTGGCATGTAGTGGCAAATATTGTGCCTTGTTATATCAAATTACTCATACTGGTATTTATGACAATATATTCTTCATATACTGCATTCACATTCACTGGTCCATTAGTGAATATACAGAGGAGGTGATACTTTATTTAGTATCATTACTGAATCCTTTCTTTGTCCTTACCTTGCTTATGTGAATAGACTGTCTTTTTCATAATACCTTATCTTAGGACATGCATAAACAGATTTGCTTACTGGTACACGGGTATGCATTTTTAATACATATGCAATGATATACATAGATGAACATGTGTAAGCATGTATTATGATTGACACACAATGTATACAGTGTACATACAGTTATCCCATTTTTCAGTGCTGTACTTTTGTTCACAGGACTGTTCTTTGATCAGTCCTATACATGTATTGTGCTATTTATATCAATAATAGAGTTTGTGGTACATGTTGTATTATATGTGCATTATAGTATATAAGTGTGCATGTGATAATCAGAAGTACTTTTTTGTGTGCACCTATGCATTTTGCTGTTTAACAGTTGCACAGTCATATGTTCTTCTCAACATTTACACATTACTATATTCTTCTTATTTCTACACAGACATGTTTATAGCTATCAGCAATCCACTATGCCCATGTGACTTACACACCCCTACCATGTTTGCCTATTTTCCTTCACTCACATTGTATAACCTGAAAGTGAGTTATCTGTGTACTTTATCGTTCCATTATGATTATTTCTGACCTTTATCTGTCATGTATTGCAACATTTGTTTTATGTTTATACTTGCTGTTTTGCCCTCATCCCCCCACCTCTTTCCCCATTATTTACATTCTTTCTATTCACCAAAAAAAAAAAAAAATACCCATGCCCCTCTGGCTCTCTCTCAGTCATCCTATTCCATTATACTTCTTGTGTGTCCCTCTTATTCACCCATCATACATATGCTTTTCTATCACCTAGTTAGTTGTGCTCCTCACATGAGTCCCATAACTATTGTTAACTACTGTTAGCTATGGCAAATGTGGTTGTGATTGCCCTTCGTCTTACTTATTATTTTTTTATTAGAAATATTAGAAATATTTTGGATTCTACTGGATTCTGCAAATACTGATTATATATATATATATATATATATATATATATATATATATATATATATATATATATATATATATATATATATATATCCCAAGCATGTCTCCATCTAAGAATTCCAGCATTCCAAAGATGTCCATAAGTGTTTGTGGATATTTGTTTTCAGACAGATTGTTGCACATTTCTATTTCTTTAGTAATTTTCACTTATTACAGTCAGTTATATTTATTTCCTTAGATGTACATTGATAATGTAAATATACATCTCAGTTTATGAGCAACTTCTTTTGACATACAGATTTAACATGACTGATTGTGGCTGCCCAAATGTGGATGGTTAAGTCAGGTTTGCAATGAGTTATTCTCTGTTTACTGAGGCATATTTGCATTTTGCTTTGTTATCTGCAAATTTTTGCTCAGATCTCAGTGAATTGCACCAGATTCCTTGAACTTTGTAGAATCTGACCCTTTATCATTTAGTTCACAGTCAGGGTTTCATCCATATGTGCCATGGAGCTAATTCATTTTTTTTTTCAGATAGAGGTGGTTTCATTCTGAGTGGGTTCTGTAAAATAAAATGATTATGGAAGTTGTAAAAAGGCAGTTAATAATAGAGCAACAAGAAGTTAAAAGAAACATCACTTTGAGTTTTTTTATAGTCAATATAAACAAAGACCAAAGAATTAACATCATGTATGTTTGATAACTGCAGTTTATGCATGTATATGCAGTAGGAAGAAAGACAACCTCTAAATTGTTTGTAGGTGTGTGTGCATGTGTGTATGATATGGAAGAAAGGCCTGTCAATTTGATTCCATTTTTCCCCTTCCCTAGTAATCTCCATGGATGACAGTGGTTGTTCATAGGGTTGCTGTAGGAGTCAGCTGCAAATCAACATCATGGGTGGATGGATTAATATCTCTGGTCAGATACAAGACAAAAGTAATCCTTTTAAAGCACTAACTTTGGTAACACCTATAACATGCCGAGATTTAGTACTAATAATGGAAGCATTTCAGGGTGGTGCTGCGGTAGCATTGTCGCCTCACAGTAAGACGTTGTCCTGTTCGTTTCTCAGCTAAAGCATCTTCTGTGTGGAGACATGCGTGAATGGATGTACCTTCGTTGAAGGTTGTGCATCAGGGCTGGCAACTCGGCATGTAAAAATCTACTGCCAATCATTAGCGGACTGGAGTTTCACTGTGGCAACCCTAATCAAGAAAAGCCGAAAGACACAACAACAATGGAAGCATTTCAGACTAATCACTTGAGAGGAGGTGTTCAGAGTGAATGAAAAAGGTGTTATATTATAGTACTCTGAACTATAATGTTTTGTCTTTATGGCTCTAAGATGTGAAATATAAAAGAAAAGCTTTTGATGGTAGTTACCAATTGTGAAAAACCCAAGACATAGACCAGCAAAACAGTATTTACAACTAGCCAAATGGAATTCAATATTAAATTAATGAATATCGTACTGTCATCTTTTTCATCCCTCAAAAGAATGTCAGTAGCATAAGTAGACAGAGATACCTTTGCCATGAGCTTTATTAAATTAGTATTTAGAGCTGAAATGGCAGACATCCTTGTGGTTTAACTGCAGTTCCTTTGTTCATGATTTGGCATTTATTTGTAGTGAAGGATGTGTACCTTCTTTCTTTCTTTATCTATGTATTTATTTACTTTACAGCCTGTTCTTTAGGATTACCTGTATGATTTTCATTTTATACACATTATGTGTTGAACTAAGTTGATTACATAATTACAAATATAAGATATCTAAAGCATGGTTTATACAGCAGAACACTTGTAGTTGAATACTAGAGGGGAAAAAAGTACTGAAATGTATTCTTTAAAGTTTCTTACACTGTATGTAATGACATAAGTCAGGAAGATCTCTTACAACTGTATGGACACATGCTAATAATATAATCAACATCCTAAGAATAGACAGAATTATGGTTCATTTTCTCCCATCTGTACAATAACAGAGTCTTCTTAGAACTACAACATGAAGATCTTTGTACCTTTTTTGATACACTGACGGTCATTCAGCACTAACTACCACTATAAGTAAAACACAGGTTAGGTTTAATATAACATCAGCGTGTTAATCTTAGTTTATAATATTGCCATATCATCACTTCATCTTCATAATCTCATTCCCTACTAGCATAGATTCAACAAAACTACAGGAAAGTCAGTCAGCATATTGCAATTAGTTACTCTTTCTATTTTAATGGTCCTGTTAGTGGAGCCCACAGAAAACACTGCTGTAATATAATTGTAGTTATAAGAAGTCGAGTTATGACAACTTCACAAAAAAAGTCTCTTTGCTTAATTACTCAATAGGTTTATGTTTTTGACCTCTCCATTTAGTGATATTTGATATCTTTAGTCAAAAGATAGCATTAATTTTGGACAATAATTTCCTAACCTAGCAAACTGCATACCTCTTCAGTGAGATCCATATCTGCTTAAGTGGCTTCTTCACAGTATTATCATGTCCATAGATCAGCAGGTTACACACTTGGCTATGATTTCTGAAAGATCAGAAGGCTGTGGTTTCTATTTCTATACCGGGTGCTTGGATCCATATTCCACCACAGACACTGCAGCGCAGCATTATGTGGCACATCTCATTACTAAGGGTTCTGCATCCAGGAAGAAAGAGCTCATTGTCTCCTTCTACTCTTCCCTCATTAGTCCACTCATCGAGTACAGTACCCCATTTGTCATGTACCTCACTAGACACCTGCAACAACTGGAGAGGCCACACAAGTAGCTCACATAGAGGATCTTAGGCCTTAAACATTTGTCCTATATGGGCAAACTCAAAAATACTCCAGCTATTTTCTGTCACATATCGCCTACTTAGAGGCAATCTCTGATTGACTTACAAAGCCATGTCTGACCCAGCTCTGTTAGAAATTCTACATCTAAAGAAATCCCAATCCCTCCACACCACGCACTCCAGAGACCTCAACCTCATTACCACAATCAACAGAACATGCTGGAGGGACAGGTTCATAACTCAGAGACTGCCCATGCTCTGGAATAGACTTCCCATACATGTCAAGCAGAGTACCTCACTGGCCCTCTTCAAGAGAAGTCTTAATGAGTGGATGGGAAATAGAAAATTCACCCCAGGTATCACTCCAGTGGCTCTACTCGACAGAGGCACTGGGAACTAAGATTGGGTGGCATGATGCCAGGATAATCCTATGGGCTAGGCTTGTAAAGGATCCAGGGCCATTAGCCTAGTACACACCTATGAACCTATTAGGAGGTAATATGTTCCTCAGATGCTGTCTCTCAGGAGAGATATTAACATGAGGACCTATGTCTCTTAGATAAATAAATACATGGATGGATAGATAGATAGATAGATAGATAGATAGATAGATAGATAGATAGATAGATAGATAGATAGATAGATAGATAGATAGATAGATGTATTCTAATATTCAGTGATAAACTGCTAGGCAAGAGTGACTGCAGTTCTGTCACTTCAGATTCTAGTGTTAGCAGTTTGTGCATCTCCTTTCACCAGTTATATCATGCTATTGCATCATGTTTCACAAAACTGTACATTTAAATTAATCAGGAAAAGCCTGGTTAAGACATAAAGCATTGTTTTTCAGCTGGTTCAAATAAGCTCAGTCTATATAATCAGAAACTCTCACTGTGCTTAGTAGAAACCATCAGATTTGGTGAAGCATCAGTATTAAAGCAATATCATTTTGTACAAAATTATTCTTGAATATAACAAGATAGACAACTAATGATAAAAATTTGACTTTTCGCAAGATTGCAACATAGCATGCATTTTCACTAAGGATGTGTAGTATAGTGGTACAGATTTTAGTTCAATTTATTGTAAATATATGGCAATTCAATAACAATGTAATACTGGAAAAGAGAGCAAGAAAGCAAAAGCCTTATAGCATTCTACACCACTGTGTCTGGGATTGAGCAGTAACAGAATATTTCTATAGAAATATATTAACAAGTTGCTTTTACAAAACAAGTACAAGCAAATTGTTAACACAATGTTTAACTGCTTTATAACTGACAAGAAAGTATGTCAACATGCAAATGTATAAAGATCAAAACTACAGAAATGCAAATATAATTACATGTGTAAATCTTTTATTTTTCAAAGCACGTGTAGGATTTGTAGCATATTCCTGAAAAAATGAAAACATTTCAGTGCTATGGCTAGAAGATGCACAATGGTTTACAATTATTTTAAGGCACCCAAGTCTAAAATCCTTACTGCCTACGTTTGCACATAAGTATATTATCAGTGATATGATTGCAATCCATGATTATATCTGAAGTGAGTTTGATACTCTTATTTTAGTTTCCCTTTCCCAGCTTTACTTGATATTTTCACAACTATAATAAGAATACCGATGTAAAAGCAAGTTGTTTTAGAGAGCAAGCCAAGCTTCAATTGCTAATGTGTGTTATTTATTATTATACCATGACCCCCCCCCCCCCATTATTATTCCAAAACGTGCACGCTGATTGGCCAGCGTGCCCGTTGTAAATCGAGTTATACTAATGGAAAAAGGTCCGGTCGCCCGGACTTTTTTCCATTAGTATAACTCTCTTTAAAACACTGTTCGCTATGTTAAATGGGTTTAACATGGCGAGACAGCTTTAAAATAAGCAACGGAAATCTCCGTTGCTTATTTTAGCTGTCTCGCCATGCTAAACCCATTTAACATAGCGAGACAGGTTTAAAAAGCAACGGAGAAAGCAAGATCTCCGTTGCTTTTTATAGCTATGTTAAATGAGTTTAACATAGCGACAGTTTAAAATAAGCAACGGACATCTCCGTTGCTTATTTTAAAGCTGTCTCGCTATGTTAAACCCATTTAACATAGCAAAACACTGAAAAAAAAAGCAACGGAGATCTTGCTTTCTCCGTTGCTTTTGCCCACAGCTCTGATGTACTGCACAGGCGCGCAGTACATCAGAACTGCCGCGGATGCCAGACATCTGCGGAAGCGCAGCAAACAGGCATTATACTATGCCATTATTTAAGAAAAGTAATAGTTTCTTTTCTTAAATAATGTTATGGTATAATAGCAATCACCCACTTCTGGGTGTGAGTAATGCTGTATTTACCCACGGTTGGCTTTTTTTGGTCCCTCGGGCTTCGCCCTCAGGACCAAACCACGCCAACCGTGGGTAAATCCAGCATTACCCACACCCAGGCGTGGGTTATTGCTATACTGAGACATTGTGGCAAAGCACTTTGTTGCTCACATCTTCCATGATGCCTTGCAAGTGGAATGGTAGTGATTGTGTATATCCCAAAGGCATGTTGATAGCTGGATTGGTGACTTTGTAAATTAGCCATAAGCATTTGAGTGCGTGAATGCATTCCCAAGTGGCCTGGTATCCTCTTTTATAGTAGTTACTTCCTCATGCCTGTTGTTGTGATATATTCTGGAGTTCCAAAGACTATAAACAGAATAAAGTAGGTTACCAGAAAATTAATCAATCAGTGAATGACTGGATAGATGAATCTGTTTTAAGAGTGAAAGAATGAAAAGATCGTCCTGATGGTTTAGAAGTTTGTATTATTTTGAAATGTGATATATATCACTTGACAGGTAATAAGCGGTTACTGCTAAAGAATATTCCAACATGTAGGAATGTTTCAATTCAGTAAGGTATCTTTCTATCAAAAAATCCCTGGCAAGATTAATGTCATAAAAACTTTCAACTTTTCAGAATTAAAAATATGTTGGATGCACATTTTAAATGCAGCTGATTATTTCCCATTCTGTGTAAAATCATATGATCATTTTTTATAGACTAAACTTTCAGTAAATGTATGGCCATCCATTCTATTCTTCTGAAGTATATGTTATTTTTTTGCTCAGTAACATTCATTCCACCAAAACATATCTATTGATCTACCTATCTATCTATATATTTAAATATGAGTGGACTTCACATTGGCAAAAATACCCAAAGTCAACTCCCGAAATATCGACCACATATGGTCAAAAACAGGGAAGCCATCACTATACCAAAAAAACAGGTGCATGCAATTTCAAACTTTTTTAAAAAACAAAATAAAACTTTTTTGTTTGGGTGGTAGAGAGATGTGCTGCCAATACCCCCTAAATATATATTATATATATTAAACTTGAGGTCACACAGTCCCCTGGGAAAGGAAATATACCCCTTCCTAGGGATTATTGATCATGCATACCTGTCAATCAACTGTCTAGTCAACCTTATGCACTCAACTAGACAGCTGTTGAGATTACACACACTGAAGATTTTATATATATATATATATATATGTATGTCTCCTTTTATTAGTCAAAGTTACATTACTTCGACTAACAAAAGTATAACCTGACTTCCACAAAAGTGCATGCCCCCCTGCACCCCCCACACCCTCCCACTTAAATACACCAACTCCGAGATTGCACTACAGTGGGGAAAAGGATATATTTCCTTATCCCCACTGTACCATGCTTCAGGGAATCGGCTTTCATGAAAGTGCACTTTTGCTGAAGTGCACTTTCGCGGAAGTGGGGGCGTACTTTTCTTGCTCGAAGTAATATACTTTCAAATATATATATATATATTAGATATAGATTAGATAATATATAAAGTTACATATACATACACAGATACATATACATATATGGATCTTCTTTCATTGAACGAAAGTACAGTCCACCAAATTTAACTTACCTGACCTTAATCCAACAAAACTACACTTCAATGAACCAACAGACTGCCGAATTCCTTTCACAGGAAAAGGAACCACTTGACCACCATGGTGAACTGTGCCCTCTCCCCATGTAGTGTGATCTCGAAATTAGTATATTTAAGTAGGGGGGGTGTGGTGGGCAAAGCCCCTCACTTTGGTAAGCTTAGTTGTTTTTTGTTTCATTTTATTTCCATGGTGGTCAAGTGGTTCCTTTCCCTGTTAAAGGAATTCAGCAGTCCGTTGGTTCGTTTAAGTGGAGTTTCAGTGGATTAAGGTCGGGTAAGTTAAATTTGGTGGATCGGACTTTCGTTCAATAAAAGTAGATCCACATATACATATAAAACCTTGTTACTATCATACAAGCAAGTTCTAAGAACACTTGGGGCAATGACTCTCAACTTGTACAGGCATACAAGCCAGAATCCATAGCTATCTTCTTTCCTTTCTTTCTTTCTTACAGAGAAAAAAGACATATTCAATCTATTCTATAAAAACTGTTTATATACATGGATAACAGTGATGAATGCCTCAGGTAAATTTTAGTTGATTTAGTGCCTCGGTATTCGGTGCACTTTGATAATGACCTTAAAACATTTACGCCAAATGATATTTTCCCCTATGATCAGTTGTACAAAACACGGATGGTGTTGCACTTAGTAATCTTCAAATATTTGTTCTTCTACTTCATGTTAATTAAAATAACCCACACCAAAAGTAACTTGGTGTTTAACTGTATTAGCACTTTAATCTTCACAGAATGCATCTCTAACTAGCAAAACTATTATTTACAGCCACAGACTTTTGCAGGAAATAAGATGCATTTGCCACCACTGAGTTGAAAATTCTCATTTCTGTAATTAATTAGAATTGCAGGTCATTCTGCAAGACCCTTCAAGGCTAGATTAATGGCTTTTCATTGTTTATGTTGTTGAGTATATCTTGCACTAGCAACATGGGTCTTTGTTCGATTGCTTTTCTTTTCAATACTTTGCAAAAAATTGCAAATCTCATAATTACCTTTTTTGCCTTTTTGTACAGAGGAGCATTTTACAATCATATCTCACTATCTGAGTTATATTTTTCTCTTCTTACCACCTCAATTACTAAAGTTTCTCTAGTGATGTAACAACATAACATCCATTTGCTACATTTCTGACCTTTGACTTTTCCTATATTTCTAAAGTCAGGTTTTCTTCAATTAGACAGTTGATATAGGTGTATACCTCATAAACTCTAATTCTAACAAGTACAAAAAAATACTACCCCTTTGCTCTCATATTGATTTGCCCACTCATACAACAGTTTTCCCTTCCACATTTCTGTACTTCCATATATCTTAAAACTCTATACAGTGTTATGTTTCTTCACTCATCCGATCATCTGATCAGATTACTAAAGCATTAACAATGTTTTAATTATAAATATATTCAGTTTAATATATCTTCATATAATAACAATTCTCACGCCATAATATTTTGTATCCTTCCT
>NC_056739.1:1832662032-1832702032 GCF_019279795.1 Protopterus annectens
TTCTAATGATTCATAGCTTCATTTTTTTCCTTATTCCTCGATGCTGAATGCATTATATGTTCTATTGCACTTTCTATACTTTCTTATTTATTTAACTTTTACACTGCAGATGTGTAGATGAACAAATAGTTTCAATGAAGTAGCTGATAGACTGTGCACAAAAAATCAGTCAATAATAAACTGCATAGAAAATGCTACAGTTTAGATCTGATTTTTGCTAACAATAGATAAATTAATATTACAGGTCTAGATGCAACATGTGTGTTTACCACATAATCTTGTTTTCTTTAAAGCAACATTCTATGATTTAAAAATGAAATTGCATACCTCAAACGGAATGTTTTGCATACCTAGCTATCATCCATATATCTATAGTTTTATAGTGATAAATGATTTGGAATTTTGTGGACCACAGAGGTGCATCTATAATTTCATCATGTACCAGAAACTATTTGTTAGGGAGTGGGGGGCTTCCTTTACAATGCAGTACATTAAAGCACGTACCACTGAACATCATACTACAGAAAAATACGTTTTAACACTTGCACATTACATAACATAGTCTTGAAAATAAAAAAGGACAATACTTTTTAGGTGTTGTACTTGCTGGTATGATCATGTTACATTCATTTGGTTGCATCCTCAAATCGATCTCCTTTTTTACTTGGTTGCAAAGTGACAAAGATACTGGTATTGTTTAAAAATATGTCTAAATAAGTGTTGCTTAGCGCGCGCGTACGCACACACACACACACACACACACACACAGACGCACACACACACACACACACACGCACGTTGTTATATTTATACATTAGTTAAATGGGTAAGCCTGCTAAGGTCGCCTGTTGTGGCAAGGTACAAGCACTACCAATAAAAGTAATTAAATATAAATTAAATCCCGAGTCATACAATTTAAAAGAGCAGATTGTTGAGTTTCAAGCCTTGGATGAAAGAACAAAAATCATTAGGATCTCTTGCTTCAGTTTTTTGTTAACATGTTATACTTTATTCAATTTCTTCTTTAAATACATACTTATATATATATATATATATATATATATATATATATAGATAGATAGATAGATATATGTATATATATATATATATATATATATATATATATGTATATATATATATATATGACTGTCTTTCGTTCTCACTAGTATCAAACCATTTTTTGTGTGGGTGCATACATTAACAATCAAGGCACAAACGGGTAGGCAGGGAGATACATAGCTAAAAAGAGACAAAAAGACGTTTCATTTGTAATAGTTCTTCTGTTAGAGATTGTAATGCATTTGCTTTGTTCTGGAATAAAGAATACATGTGTTCACATTCTTGTTAGTATTCCTCCTAGGCAACAAACTTATTTCAGAAGTTTTCTACGTATTTTATGAACTTTTTTATTTTATTTTATTTATTTATTTGTCTGTTTATTTATTGTTGGTATTTTTGAAGATTACAAACGGACATTTGCTTGTTCTTAATAAAGTGTTAATGCATTAAAATATTAAAATACTACCGTAAATGGTCTGTTTATGCGCAGACTGCATAAAGAAACCGATATTCTTTATTTTAAACAAAATAAATAAAAATACAAATATATTTCTTAAATTATGTGTTGCTTCTTTTAGTCGAGCGAAAAGATAAATTAGAAAAAAAAATCAGCTGGCAAAGTCTGAACGTACATTTTTAATGGGTCATAGCATCTGAGGTCTAGGTATGTGGCATTCTAAAACATGTGTTACCACCGATTAAGAAATTGCAATAGGCCTCTGTAAAAAAATAAAATAAAAAGATCTGAAACTGTTCTGAAGATTTAACACTCGCAAACCAACAAAAATAGAAGTGAATTATTCTAGAAAAGAGTCAGAGATCGAAAAAAATAAATAAATACAACTTCAGTGTTTAAATTTATATTTAAAGATTTTGTATCTATTATTCGTATTTTAGCAGTTTGTGGTGGTGCTGGAAAGTGCATTTGGCTTTCATAATTCCGCAATGAAGCAGTTAATAACCTTTTTGCCATTTGAGTGCACAGCTCCGTCCGCTGCCTGCCCTTATAATCTCTTGGCATGTGCGGGTGACATCACAAGTCCACTGGCTCCAAGTTCCTGTCCCCAGTAACTGTCATTAACCGCTGCAAGCAAATGAAAAATGACTAGGAGACTCTCTGGCTCCCACCATTGACCTTGGGTATTATTAGAATGACCTCCCTTTGGCTTGACCAAAAAACCTTTTTTGATATCTGCACTGAATACGCTTGGGTTTGATAGCTTGTTTGTAGCGTGAGACACAAGGAATGCTTAAAAATAAAGGGCTGCAAATGGAGAGATAAATGTCTTTAGCATACATCGCTGTGCGTTTCCTTGAATTACATTGCTCTGGAGATGATTGACCCTTATAAATGCACAGAATATGGAACACAATATGTTGTTCCAAGTCCCAAACCGGATTAAATAAAACGTATCCCACCTCCCGATATATCTTTCTTTCTTTATCTAACCCTTGTCATGCTGACAGGACAGTAAAAGATAGACATTTAAAAATGCTTTGAGTTTCAGGCTTACACTGGATGTTATCAACTAAATTGAACTCCTGCGGGCATAATTGGTATTCCCGAGGTTTACTCACACAGCAACCCATACCCACTGGAACAATGACCAAGACCACTAGTGTGTTAAATGTGTTGATGCTACACTGAGACGTGCTCAGTTCGTGGACCTTTGCCCAGGTTTGCATCGTGAGTCAAAATTACAGCAAGCACTTTCCAGATTTCAGCTTGACAGGCAGGGTAGCTGTTCCTCTAGCAAATTCTCCTTCAGGGAGGTGAGATGAAGAAAGGGAGGAGCTTGTGGATAGTGGATTCAAAACGTGGTGGAGTCTTCAGCAGAAAAGCTGTCTTGAATGTTGAGACCAACCGATGCAAAATAATCACACGAGTATCCCGGCCAGTGCGGGCAAAACACTAATGAAATCAAGGGGCAGGAGGCTGTGACTTAAAAATTAAAAGGGGATCAAAAAGTGCGACATTTCATTTTTAATGCAAGAATTAAAAAGCCTTCCTCTCTCTCTCTCTCTCTCTCTCTCTCACACACACACACACACTTTCCCCCAAGGCCCTTTCTAGCATTTCAACATGTACCCTTACTGTTAAAAAGATGTAGATGACCTCAAGAGGAAGAGAACAGCCATGGCGATTGCACCCCATAGGTGAAGCCAAGTGGCAGTTATGTTTAACCGTCTAAACAGTGTATGCATACTGTGCAAAGGAAAGAAAGAGTAATCTGATTTAACTTCAACATTGACCGGGTATTCTTGTTTCCTATTAAGTGGGAAAAGCGTACATACATACCGCATGCATACATACATATATGCATATATACAGGCAGACAATTGCGCATACATACATACATACATACACACCTACATACATACAAACATGCATGCATACATACGTACATACATGCATACTATATATATATATATATATATATATATATATATATATATATATATATATATATATATATATATATGTATATATAATCTACTAAAAAGTAGAAAACAGATGGGTTTTAAATGCGACCCATGTTCAGGACAGATCTGCTGTGCTTCAAGACTGAACCAAACTGCACATCAGAGCCTTTCCAGATAAACTGCAAGCATCGCATGCCCTTTCTGCATATGCTGAGATATTAAACACATCTTAGTTTAAATACATGTACACATTTCTTAGGATTTTGTAACAACTTCCGTATAGTTCTTAAAAAAAGAAAGAGAGAAAGAAAGAAAAAGAAATAAAAACGCAGAATATTACGGAGCATAGAGAAATTCACGGCGTTGAAGCAGTTAAAACCTAGAGGCAGACAGAAGAAAGCCTCTGAACGCTATCCTGCTTCTTTTCTCTTCTGTCAGTTGGAAATAGATCTGATGCCCTCTGGACTTTAACTCCTGACAAAAAGGGCATTTTATTACAGGTTATGACAAGTTGCAGAGAGACATGGAGAACTCAATAAGAAGAAACAGTAAGTGGAATCAAAAATGCTCTATATGTTTTGAAGACAGACCAAAGATGACTGGAGATGACTTCAAATGATAGGTGTTAGCAGAATTCTTTTGATATAATCAGTAATCTCAGTCAGGGTTTTGAAACATTGCAATCTCTTGTAGTGTATGTAGAAAGAGTGGTTGCTGAGAGAGAGGCGCCTGGATACCCACCCCCTAATCATATCAGTCTCTCAGAGCACGCTTCGACAGTAATGACATCTCCTCTCCTCAAATTAATGAGCAATGATTAGGGGCATTTGGTTTCACTTATTATTGTATCTATAGACAGACAAACAAATGGACAGACAGACATAGTTGCTATCTGATGCACTCTCTTTTCCCTTGTCACACTTCCCTGTATTTTCATGTAAAGGACACTAATTTTTAAGCTATTTTTTATGTCTACTTCCCACTTCTAGTATGCCAGGTATTTTTCCCAAATGATGCCTCAGTTTAAATTCGTCAGCTGATTAAAACGTTGGATAGTTCATAGAATGACTTTAGTTTACATTCTTCTATACAGCACATTCCACTTTAACAGACTTCTTGACCGTAAGAGTACACTAACATTCTGGAAACGTTGATTGTTTCTATGAAGAGGTGTAGAATTTTAACTAATAGCTGGCAGCATTTCAACTGCAACTTACATTGCGGTTTTAATAAATAAGACACAGTGATTCACATTGTTTATACTTTTATTAAGTCTAAAACTCTGCCTAATGTGTAATAAAATTCATATTCAATTGGGCATAATTATATTATTAAGAAACACATAATATTACTGATTTTAACATATTCTTTTTTTTAACTGCAAGTTTCATGTAAAAAAACAAACAAAAAAACAAACAAAAGAATAAAGACACGGCAGCTGAATTCACAGCAAATCTAGATTATTCACACTTTTTGTATCAAGATGACAACCTTTTTTTACACAATGATGGTAGTACAAGTACCCGCAGATTATAACAGTGAATGCTGAGCCCAACTATTATTTGCAATACAGATCTGATTAACTTTTCTTTTTATACATTCAAATTTTGACAAAGTAACAGAACGGCTAACGCAAATAATTTCTCACTTTATATCTTTTTTTTTTACTTGGTAACAAACTAAGCCTTATTACATTGCTTCTCTATTATGGGGAGGAGGGGATTCATTCACAACGTGCTGAGTTAATTAAAAAATAAGATATTTCAAAAACATATACTGTATGACTTAAAATGCAAACATATCTTGTTATCTGTACATTTTTTCACACGAAATTGAGTCTGCTTGATAAAGTCAAATAATTTTAGAACAAAAACCGCGCGTTCTTTTTCAAGCAAAATAAAAATATGAAACAAAAAGGAGCACTATTGTTGTGAGTCCCCAAATACAATTTATTCAAAGTAATAAAAATATGACAATGAAATAGTGATTGATTTTAATTTCTTTTCCAGACCAAACCAGCGATATGCGGATATGCGTTTCAAATGTCTGATTTTAGAAGCTGAATGAAATTCTAAATCCACGGCAAAAACAAGAAGAATAAATCAGGGAATAAATTTAACTACATTCGTAAAGTTACACAAAATCATTTTCTCTTACGTTAACAAGGAAACAGTATAAAACAAAAGTTTGCTGTCGTCATCATATTGCAAATTTAAAAGTACACTTGCTCAGTGATTTGCATCCTTCTGTAGCTATCCTTGTATGACAAGGACAGTTATTTACCATTTACTTGCCATTATTTTGTGTAATTTATTTAGTTAACACATATCAACAAATCTATTTTTTATCTGACCGCTAAAAATAAATAAAAGAAAAAGAAAAGAAAACACGAAATTTCAATTAGTATGATATGATTTCTGTGAGAGTATACTTTCATTCTTCCATTTTTTTTAAGCTCATACGAAAGTCTCTCTCTCCCGCTTTCTCTCTCGCTCTCTCTCTCTTTATATATATATATATATATATATATATATATATATATATATATATATATATATATATATATATATATATGTGTGTGTGTGTGTGTGTGTGTGTGTGTGTGTACTTTATATATATATATATATATATATATATATATATATATATATATATATATATATATATATATGTATATATATATATATATATATATATATATACATATATATATATATATATATATGTATGTATATATATATATATATATATATATATATATATATATATATATATATATATATATATATATACATATATATATATATATATATATATATGTATATATATATATATATATATATATATATATATATATACACACACATATACATACTGCACGTGTGTATAATGTGTGACCACAGAGAAGCACACACGCACACTTGAATGTGTACTTATTCACTCAATTCGTGTTCAGCATTCACTAGAAAACCGTTTTATTTTTACATTTCATTTATTTCTATACGTTTCATAACTATCATTTAAATGTTTATCTCTGCAAGAAATCAAGTATAACGATGTCGTTAAAAGCATCCTGAACTTGTGAGAGACATTTATTTAAATGCTAAGTTTCGTGTTTATTGAACTTCACTCAAGTTATCCAGTTCCAAGATAACCTTCAATTGACTTCTCAAAATTAACATATTTGTTCATTTACGACTGCCTTCCTATTTCAGGATTATTCGGTAGCTTATTCTAGGTCTGATAACCATGTCACTAGGTAGGAGATTACCTTTGCTCCCGTTTATGTGCTTCCTTGTGTGTGTGTGTGTGTGTGTGTGTGTGTGTGTGTGTGTGTGTGTGTGTGTGTGTGTGTGTGTGTTTACAGCATCACCATAGCTGTTTTCTCCAGTTCTCTAATGTTCCTTGTACTATGTTCATTGCTTGGCTGTGCAGATGAACTAACAAGTCTGTATCAAGCCAGTTTTCACACCCGAAATAAGCATTCATACACTCCAGAATTTTTAGGCAGGATTTTGTTAACCCAGTAGAAGGAAAGCAGTCGGGGCATGTCAGAAGGGGCGAGGTTAAAATAAGCTAGACAAATATCTTAACCATTATGCCAACCTCCCTCTTGTTTAAATCATCAGTATAAATGTCGTCTCCCTTACGAAACTATGATTCATGATTATTTACAGATAGGGTGAATACTAAACTTACAGAAAACAGAAGGGTATTGTTGTGTCACTATTTAAGTAGACAAGGAATAAACAAGAAACTGCTTTAAAAAAAATGGCTAAATGGTTGGCTGCGGGTACCATAAATAGATAGGTTAATAAGTTGAGAGACATAATAATGAATGATGGATGGACAGATCGATAATAACAGAATTGTTTGATGGACTTAATTCAGATAGATACATTTGTAGTTGTGTTGATTAATGGCTGTCCAAACCGTTTAAAAAATGTAACACTGGAGCAACTGGTTCTTCAAGGGATGTATAACCAGTTTTCATATTTTGAAAATGTACAGAGCATTGGAAGATTACCCTAGCCACATCAATCTCTCCCCAAGTATTGCTTATAACTTATCCACTGATCACTGGAATTATTCACAATAGAATAAACTATCCGTTTTCGGAATTACCCTTTTCTCCCTTACCAAAATTGATATAGTGGATAAAATATGACACGTGAATTATTAAAGAACACCAATTTGACTTCTCACCCCTTGTGCCATTGCTAAGACCCCCATTTTTTGAAGATTTATAGAGACAGGCATTGGACTGTAGAGTCTGAAATTTAACGGAAAAAATACATAAAAATGCATATCTTAGGTACAGCACGCTGAAAGAAAAATAAAACACGTATATGCCATACAATGGAAACCATTATTTAAGCATGCATTGCTAGGCGCATTGAATGCCCACCTTAATAAATTTATGCCGGCTTTTGCGTGTAAACTTATTTCTTGACTACTAACATTAATTTAATGTCAGAGGCACACCAGAAACTCTTAGTTTGGAATTGTTTCCTGCAGTTTTTCAAACGGCCTTATTCCTTTGTCTTATTGTTTACACTGTCTAACACGTGCGATTGGTTTGTATGCATACAGGTATTTAATACTGACACTGCTTATTTCATCTCCTGTAAAACCTACTTTGAGGTTAGGTGCAGTGCTCGATTAAAGTTTCAGAACTACACTGTCTTTACGGTTTAATTAATGTTGCACAAGTCACTGGAAGCGGAAATGGCCTGCAAATGCCATCATGCAATAGCATTTTAACCACTGCAGTATGAACCCGGCACCCATTTAGTTATTTTCTACCTATAGACAAATTAGCCTTAGCAAGTTGCAGAATAAGAACTGTTCGTCTACGCTGCCACTCCAGAGACAGTAATTGAATCATCTCCAAATCAGTCTGATAGAGCAGTCAAAATGGTTTCAGCTGACAGGAGAACTACCAAGCAAGTGATGGATACTATTGTCCAAATTTGACCCTCCATTAGCACAGCCTATCAGCATCTGTATTCTGTCACCGTTTCCCATCCAAGAGCCAGGAGGGGTGATTCTAATTTTCTAAGCAAACTGAAGTATTCCATGCTGAGCTCAACCCCATATCAACTAAATGGGTGGAGAGGATGACCTAAACCTTGCTCCCTCTATCTCAGCTCGCCTTATTACCTCTCTGTGAGTCCCATTGTCTTGCAGGTGCCTGCAATTTGCTCCTTATCTCTGCTATGTTTATGCAGGCCCTTTCCTATTAATACAAGAGTGGAAAATGTTATTAATATTAATTAACAAAATAAAATGAAGCATTTGGGGAACTTACTAAATGAATAGACTCATCTTCTAATTGGAATTGAAGGGAAGGGGAAGATGGCCTACTGGGTGACAGGCACAGGTTGGAAGGGTGACATTTTATTGTAAGCTTTCCTCTGAAAGGAAGAAAGGAAAGGACCAGTCAATTTAATGCAAGGACCAAGAGTGCAAGAGTGTTGCTAAGAGACAGAGATGCTGCTAAAGTTCTATCAGAAGCTCCACGTTGACCTTATGCAAATAGAGGCGTCCAAGTCTTTGTGGAAAGGCTGCAAATTCCACCCACTATGTCACCAATACCTGGCATAGAGCCTTTTATTCAAATGTTCTCTAAAACACACACAGAGGATGTGACAAAGCGTGACACATTTAGTGCTTTAAGGAAGAATAGAGAAGAGAGGAAAAACAGATCTTAACGTCTAAATGTCATGCAACCATACCTCCCGAGTTGTCGTGTCTGATATACTTGCTAAGTATTTCGAAGATTCCTGGATATTTCTCCTGAGTGTTATAAAGTGACTTTTAAGCAAACTAGCTTTGCTATAGTAATCTATAACCATTTATCTCTACCAGGAGAAAAGTAAAGCAATGTTAAGACATTGACTACTACATATTTACATTGTATTCCAACAGTTCGAACACACAATCACAATAACATAAAAGGTGAATATGTGAAATCCATTCTAGAAGCAATCTTACCAAACTCTGCATATCAGCACAACAACGAGTATCGAGTCTGTTCGTTTGTTTTAATTACTAGAACAGAAGCCATGCAATTACGTATTTTCTTTTTTTCAGAAGTAATCACAAATAAATATTACTAGAGTTATTTGAATGCTAAATTTCCATCAGAATTAAGCAAAGGGTTGATGTCTTAACATTGCAAATGTCTCATTTGCACTCATTGCTTTTCACTGGAACCGCCGTACACACACACACACACGAGTGTGTGTGTATACATACGCTATTGAAAATGGGCTTCTGCCTAGTCAGACTTTCATATATTATATGTGTGTGTGTATACACGCACACCCACACACGTACAAAGGCGTTTAATGTGTATCTGTTTTTTAACGCAAACTAAATCACTGTTGTCATGTTATATCTGCCAAATGTTATTTAAGTTTTGTGTTACACATCGATTTATGTATCCATCCATTTGAACAGACTGTTTAATACTAATGTTTAATGTTGTTTTTGTTTGATGCGCGGTTTTATGTTGTTAATTATATTTTATATTAAATGCTTCACAAAACAGTGATTATTTGTATTTAACCTGTAATGGCTCATAAGACTGTGATTTGCCTTTATTTGTATTTACTGGGAAACGGCATACGTATTCCAACAACAAAGCTTTTGAATAAATATTAAATATCTGCAATATAAAATAAGCAAACAATTACATTTCCCTGAGTGGCATGTTAAAAATCAAAATGTTTTAATTATTTTCTAAATTTACGAAGTCAATTGAATCTTGATTGTGCAAATTAAACCGTGTGTGTGATGATCAAAACTTTTCTTCCTCTACTACTAAGATGAATTAGCTTGAAATCGTTACTCATTACAACAATGCATTTTTGTAGTTTTTTACGTTTTATTATTCAGCTTTACACTTTGAGACTCAAGCTTTTCTGACGTTGCAATGGTGTCACAATGCAATATGTTAGAGAAATCTTAACACCAGACGCTGAAAGATATGCAACTGCACGCTGTTTCAGTTTTAAATAATATTTTATGATGCTGAAGAATTTCATTATTTGTTTTTATAAAGGCATCAGCCGGTTTTTGATACAGAGCGGTATATTTACAGACAAAGCCAGCTGCAGACTGGTGGCCTTGTATTTTACAGAGTCATTGCTGGCTCTAAAACAGCTTGCATTATAGTTACAAACTCTTCTGTAATTAGCCAAACTGATCCTTACTATATCCTCGTTATTTATGTGAGCAATTAATAGCAGCAGGTTTTCAGTAGCTCTGCAACGTTTCAAGTAAGGCTATAATGAACTTGGCGCAAATTAGCTATTGGATTTTTTTATGGTAGGACTTTTCATAATGTGCACACTACTATAAATATTTCATACAGGCAGCATGCATGGTGAACTTTGTAATGGGAAATTCAATAGATGCTGTAAATATTAATGGAATATGAAATGAAGCAACAGCCTCAGAGTAGAACTGAAAGAAATACAGTGTACATGTGGTGGCCCAAGGGCAAGATAGGCCTTTCCTCTTGTCTTCTTTGCTTTATTACATTAGCGCTAACCTCTTGGATAGTCTTGGAGCTCAGAAGCTGTAGGTTCACAGGTCACCCGTGACAAATGTCTCCAAGTCTAACCCCACCCCCTCCAACACACAGACAAGTCAACCCTGCCATTACATCAGACCAACAAGCCTCCTGAGAGTGCTTGAGGCGCTCGGTTACAGGTAAAAGGCTCTTTAGCGCGACTTTCTATACAGATTGGAGAGACCCATTTAACCCACTTCAGTCCTCGCTGTGTATGCCTTTCTCAGTCGTTCCAAATAAAACAACTGTAACTATTTATAGGGCCTCATCTACGGCACCCTGTATCTGGGGACCTTAAAGACGTACTTTTCAACTTGGCAGTGCCTTTAATGTCTGGCAGCAGATCAAAACTGAACTCTAATCGCTGCTTTGCAATGAGTGTAAGAATCCATCCCCGGGCCTCAAGTGGCAGAAATGTGTTCGACATACAGAGTTTGACATATAGAGCATTTTGTTAGACTAATAGAGTTATTGTGCAACATTTGCACACCTGTTGACGCTAGTCTTGTGCTGAGTCCTTTATTAAATGGATATTCGTAACCCAGTCATCTTGCTGAGATTTCTGTCTAGTGACACTACTTGTGGTAAAGTGTGTGTGTGTGTGTGTGTGTGTGTGGGGGGGTAACCTATGGCTTTCCTACAACCAAGCGTTCTGTACTTATTTTACCGTGATTGCAGACAGTCTACCTGCTTTTCACCATTTCCTATAATTGTCACTAGGCCCTCCTTCTTCTGAAGTCATAAGAATTTCTGCGTTAATCGGGCGTGATTCATAACAAGGGCTGATAGCAGCATGCCTGTAAAGACAACAGGAGTTTGAAAAAAATCTTAAAAGTAATAATACAATTCCAACATTTATGTTTTCAGTGCATGTGTGTGTGTTAGGCAAATAGTGAAAGGGTGCTGACTGGAGTGCCTTTATAAATATGTGAAATGTAAAGCGAAGTGTACATTATAGGCAACTTACAAGCATGATTTCTGCTCGATTTCTTTTTATTAACTGGGAACAAAACCGTCAGTTTAAAAGCAGTAAGAAGCAAATAATAATAATAAAAAAGTTTAGATGAAAATTACTTCCCTATCACTATTTGAAACTACGATCTCGTTATCTTATCTAAAACATACACGATTTCCCAAAACAGACGAAACTCAACACAGATATTATATTTTATGCTGTGCGAATTCTATATAATTTGCAGAATATCCTTAAATTTTGAAACACCGCTTCAAAATTTACTTCACTATACATTAGCTGTGTCTGTCTGCATTGTCTGTTTTTTTCTTAGTCATTTTTTTTCAAACACATATTTTGCACTGGTAGCAAATACTTGTAACTGCCATGTAAACATGTACTCCTTAATACTTTTAGGTAGGGTTATAATTAAAGTTTATAATAACGTAGCGGTACATATATGAATATTGTATTAATTAAAAAAATCAAAGGTACATTACAAAGTGAAAGACAACGAATTCATTCAGTATGCCATGTTTACAATAAACGTTATTTAAGGGTTGATTATTGATATTTAAAATACGTCGGTAATCAATTTTACACAAGCTCGTAATATTTTCTCACCTTTTGCGGCGAGTTCTTGAGTAAACAGTTCTAATCAGTTAAAGGACAGTAGATAGACAACATTTTATCCACTATTGACTTCATCCAGACTCTTTGTGTCACCCAGAGGGAGGGGGCAAGCATTGACAGTTGTGGCTGTAACCGTCCATCTCCCTCTTCTTAGGAATATAACACAATTAAACATCATACGCATTTGTAGTGGAACACCTATGTCCCACCTAACGACTATTCTGTAATAAACACGTTTAGAGGGGTAAAGGCTCGGGAGGTGGGCGAGGAGTAGATACGCAGTCATAATTTAGCACCTTACTTTGCTTTGGACCGCCACATAACAGTTCTCACCGTTAATCTTACTGATATGCACAGTCTGTGTTCTTTGTCTGAACGCCTGCCTTCTATTTTTCTCTGATTGTTTTTTCACTTCTGATAGTGCTTGTGATTGTGAATTAACAAGAGAAGGAACAATCAGATGAAACAAAAATTAGCTAGCTGTTTCTGTTTTGCGCACTGTTCCAAGAAATTATCAACTGTTTGCAAGATAAGTAGTATATCAAAAGCCCGACTTACAGACTCATACCCACTGCTAGAAAACATGACTTAATTTATGTTAGCTTACATGTTAATTTTTTAAGCAATTTATCTCTCCAGAATGTGCAGGCTGGAAATAATAACCAATTTCAATACGGACTCGCCTGCAGTGAAATGAGTGGTATGAAAACTGCAACTGTGAATTGTCCATTCTCTTTCCATGCAATCTTTGCAGTGTGTGTGTGTGTGTGTGTGTGTGTGTGTGCGTGTGTGAGAGCAATGGCTGAAAACCTTAAAACCACTACAGAACCTGCTTGGGGGAAAAGTAATATGTACGCTGATAAGTTCCACAACAACCAACAGTGAAATGCAGATGAAGAAAAAACAATATTTAGATCAATTCAGCTGCAGCTATTACAAGTTAAGCAATGGAGACACGCTTTTACAAAGGGACGAGGATATTTTGCACATCTTCAGTGCCGTCTCTCTCTTTCTCTTAAAAAAGATGGTACGGAATTTTTCTTGGTTTTCAGCAAACACGCACTTTAATATTATCCCTTAATAAACATATCTTATAAAAAATCATGGTAATAAGAGAATCAAAAATACATTAAAGAAAAATTGCCCTCAGAGGCTCTTTTAAGTCACTTTCACAGTGAGTATTAAAGCACCGTAATAGTTTACCAAGACCTGATTGATGTTATCATGTGATCTTCTGGGCCAGACTGTAGTATCATATTTATTTAACCTGCTGTGGGACTGTGTTCAGGGGCAGGTTGTTCATGCTGACAAGAGCATACACATTACACAGTACCCCAGGTATTCTGATTGATTGTTCCCACCCCAAAGACTTTGGACCATAATTTAACACAGCAGGTTTCATATCACAGAAAGGATGTAAGAAAAAAAAAAGCATGCGAGTAGATTCAGTAAGCTGTTGTGGAAACAAATTACCAGAGCACATTTATTGGAACATGTTTTGTCTGTTTGTTATCCATCGTATAAAATTCACCACTACAGTTTGGGAACGTTGTGGTCAGCCCTATTTTCGCTATGCACATGGGCTAATTTGAATTAACACGCATGCCAAATTTATTTCCTTTCTTAAAAATACGGCGTCAAGTTTGGTACGCCATAAGCGTAGTGAGACAGTGTATCTGAAATTAATAATACATTTCCAACATCTTAATTTATCAAGCTTAAATGTTTAAAGTACTAAGGAGGTTTCACTAAATAACTGTACCGTGGAACCGTTTGTGCAACTTTTGAATGATAAAATGGCAGCTCTGTGTGCAGCAAGCCGGTAATGGTATGACAAGACATGAATCCCATGACACACAGACAGAGCAGTGCATCTGTTGGACCCCACTGCTGGCAGCAATTTCAAATACATCATCGTTGCAGATGGACATGCCAATTACTCTACTGTGAAGACAAGGTAGAAGGAGCTGTGAATTGTCAGAGGGTGTTGCTCGATCTGATAAATCAGATGGCTGCCTTCATAAAAAAGTTATTATACAGATTAAGGTTGCCAACTGACAGGATTTTTCCTGACAGTCAGGAAATTAGGGCTTCTGTCAAGAAATCCAGAAATCAGTATCTCTGTATGGGAGTACATTTATGGTGAGTATTTGAAACGTGTTTTGAATCATTCTGGAGAGCTAACACTTTCCGTAGGTATGTTTACAAAATTGTAAGTAATCCAACATTTATTCACTTTACATCACAGTCAAATGTCAGCATTGCACACAATAATTGTCCATCTTTGATGGTCTGGGCAGGTTGTTTGGCAAACTAATGCATGTTTGGTACAGTGGGGCAATGAGTAACGTTGCCATCTCACAAGCCTTATGTCCTTGCCTGAGTCTGAAGAGCTTGTGAGTCCCAAGCAAGTTAATTTGTCTTCCTCCATTCCTGAAACTAACTTTGAAGGAGGATATTGTCCTATAGCAATGGTCACTTTGGCAGGCAGTGGTTCAACAGAGTTCAGCACTGGTGTCAGGTGACTGTTCATAAGTGTTTTCACTTAGTTTGGGAAAGTTAAACATTTTAGTAATGTAATTTGTCAGAAATTAATTTTTTTGTCTAGGATGGTTTCTATGGATTAGTTAAGTTGTTCACCTGTCTTTTCAAGTCACAATGAGGTTCATTTACTTGTATGGCCCCTTCTTCTTAATACATACAAAAAAGGTTAACTGATGTTTTTTTTGGGTTAGGTATCTTCTTGTTACTTCTGAATTTTCTTTGGCATCTGATTTCCTCTTCCGGAAAGAAAGTACTTGCTCCTTAGGGCCATGATGGGGTTGTCAATCACCCTCCCTTACAGTCCAGCTTAAGATCTCCCTCCGTATATCAGCGTCCATCCACAACTCCTTTTGCCCAATTTTGCACATGTAGTTGGGGTGTCACTCCAGTAGTGACAATCACCCAAGACAAGGTTTACATCACCAGGTGTCTTGCCCTACCACAGTAGTTCTTCCATACCACACATGCTTATGGCCAATTTGGAATGTCCAATCCACCTATTGCATGTCTTTGGAATGAAACCGGAGCACCCAGAGGAAACCCACATGAACAATAGGAGGACATGCAGTCTCTGCATAGAAGGCACCCCACATGACAAATGAACTGGGGAATTTCTTGTTGGGGGGCAACAACACAAGCTGCTGCACCACTATGCCACTACACCTTCTTCCTGCCCCACCATATAGACAGTAAGTTTAAACAAATATAATAATACAAAATAATAAGTAAGCTAAATACATATATATATATATATATATATATATATATATATATATATGTATAGATATATAGATAGATATAGATATATATAAAACAAATTAACTGTCCATTTCAGGTAACTGTAAAAGGATGCTCAAGTCCACAGTCATTATTCGAGCTATAAGAGCTTATGTCCTCTTATACCTTTGGAATGGCACCTCAGGGGGAAGATATGTTTACCTCCCAGTGACATTTTAAATACATGTCTTCCTCTGTGGGGAAGTAAAATAAAAAAAATATATATACAATTAATTAATAGTTCTATTCGGATTGTGTCACCATGATTACTAGGCTGTCAGCAGTTAACATAAGGTTTTGGGCAACTCACCACCTCAGTAGTCTCATGATCATTAGCTGGGAATTCCCATAGGATAACATAAAAAAAAATCACAAACCATTGTCAACAGGAATGTAACTAAATAAGGACGCAGTGCCTTAAACTGTCAGTCCCACATCAAAGACTTTCAGATTCTCAAGAAGTCATGCATCCCTTGTCACCAATCAATTTACCACATTAACAAGACACATCTTCCACACCATAGGTCTGAGGTCAGAACCACCCCCCAATAATAATCATTAGAGGACCATCACACTAATAAGCTTTTGATAATAAGTACAGGGTATTTTTTAACATTTATTTTCTTTTTAGGGTGTTCAGCATGACCTTAATGCAAGACCACAAACCAAGATGGACCCATATATCAGAAGAAGCCAGGCTATTTTTTGAGGAGTTTTGAGTGAAGGAGAATGACCGGGCAGAAGATTCTAGTCAAACAAATATGAAAAGCCTGTCAGCTTAAATCTCTGTGGCAGACAAGGCTGAAAAGGCTGCAGCTCCCAAATAATCCAGAAGGAGGAATCAGGAGGAGACAGTATCTCAGGAGCCCAAGGACAATTCCCAACATATTTCTACAGGTACAGAATCTGTAGATGTGTCAGTCAACAGCATAATTACATTCTTTCCTACACTGTTATTACAATACAGTCTTGGTCAGTTATGATTTACTGAAATGATGTTGGAAAATGCTGACAAGTTCAAAATATGAAAAAAACAAAATATATGTACTCCAGATGGTATGAAGTGGGAAACATGGAAGTAAAACAGAGGAGCACTGGCATATGTTCCAGGGTGATTGTAGACAGTGAAGTGCATAGTGCCTATAGCCCACACAGTCACTGTATATGGCATTTGAAAACTGGTGCTTTTGGGCATGGCTAACTGAAAGGAGTGCGGCTACTGTAAGGCAAAAGGTGTGGCTTATTTGTCAGGAAATGGAAGGATAAAAAGGTGGTGCATATTTCTGTACCATATTATGGGACTTGAACTAGAAATCATGCCAAATACCTGTTTATTCCATAAATTAATGACACCAGATCATATAAAATAGCAGCCTATCCTATTTTGAGCTCTTTGGTGTCTGAGCACCAGGAATGAAAAAATGTGTACACACACACACACGCACACGCACGCACACACACACACACACACACACACACACACACACACACACACACACACACACATACACACAAACACGCACACGTAAGAAGTAGCACCCCTGTCCATGTGAAGCAATGTATGCATTAAAAACAGCACATAATGTACATCGAATCGATTACCACATGTGTAATTCGGTAATGTGTATCATACTGCAGCTGCAACATAATGCCACCTATCACATATCTGCAGTGTATACTAGGGAGTATGTCAGATGAGCATTGCAGCAGTATGTGAGGCCTGCACAATTGTGCCTATACAGTACATTTTCATCATCATTATCATCATCATCATCATTGTCATCATCAACCCCCTTTTTTCCCATTTTTCTACATGGGGTTGGGGTGTCATGTTAAGTATTGCCATCTCATCTGCTGTGCCTTTACTGCCCAGGTTTCTTTACCATACCATAGTACTGGTTTCACCACTGTTTTGTATACCTTACTTTTCAGCTTCTTTTGCATTCTTCTGTCATACTCTACACCTGTTAATCTATGCCAGTTGGCTGCAAACTCTCTAATTCTAACTTTGACCTCTTCATTCAGATATCCCTTCTCGTCAATCTCCCCTCCCAGATACTTGAAGCTATTAACCTGTTACACTATCTTCCCTTCTACCTCAATTCTCAGCTTCTTCTGATTTCCCCAATTTGCTGCAATTACCACTATCTTATCTGTACTTATTTTATCCCACATGACTTCGGTTTCGCATTCCATTCCCCAATCCTTTGCTGAAGTTCTTGTAGAGAGTCGGCCTGTAATGCCACATTGTCTGCATACAGCAACTTTGTTGATCTGTCCCCTCCAGCTTGTTTGCTAATGTAGTCCATAACTATTATGAACAGCAGTGGGTACAGAGCTGGTCCCTGGTGCACACTAAGTCTCATTGGGAACCCCTATATGAGACAGAACACTGTTTATACTTGAGTCATTGGGTCCTTGTACATAGCCTGCACTAATTCTACCAATGTTTCTGGAACTTTGAACCACCCACAGTACTGCCCAAATTAGCTTTCTTGAGACCTTGTCATATGCTTTCTCCAAGTCTAGGAATGCCCATTTGGACTCTCTCTAGCTTCTTCTCAGCTGTCTGTCTCACTGCAAACATCATTTTAGTTGTGCTGCATCCTGATCTGAATCCAAACTGCTCACTTCACATCTTACTTTCTACTGCTCTGTGTATACATTTATCAATCACCCTCTCCAGAACTTTCATGCAATGTGACAGGAATTTGATACCTCTGTACTGCCCACAGTTGGGGATGTCCCCTTTGTTCTTGTACACTTGCATGAGTATGCTTATTCTCCAGTCATCTGGGATATGCCTTCTCTACACACTGGTATGAATACCCTCAGGAGCCATTTCTCCCCATCTCACCTAACATCTTTATCATATCTTCTGTGATCTCATCTGTGCCTGCTGCTTTCCCTGACTTCATTTTCATAAGTGCTATTCTTACTTCTTCTAGGGTGGGCTCTTCTTCTTCTCTCATTGTAGGCTGTGTCTGGGGCAATACAGATTCTGTGGGTTTTTTTAATTTAAAAGTTTCTGGAAGTACTCCTTCTATCTGCCTTGGGTGTACTGTGAACTGGTGAGTTGACTTGCTGGCATCCCTTATGAAGGGTGTCTGACTATCTTCTTTATCTTCCTCTCTTTGTCTTGCTATCTGATACAGTTTCTTTGTGCCAACTACAGAGGCACTTTCCAGAAGCTGGTAGAGTACCTCTGATATGCTGTTTTTTGCTATTGCAACTCCTTTCTTAATTTCTTTGTTAGCCAACAAGCATTCCTTCCTAGCCTGATTGGTCTTTTCTATCATCCCACTTTTTCCTGCACTCCTTCTTTCTTTTGATGATGACTTCCTGGACTTATGTATTCCACCACCATCTTTCCTTATGTACCTTATTTCTAGACATGGCTTGTCCACACATCTGTTCTGTAGTCCCCATACATGCTGTTTTGAGGTGGTACCATTCTTCTTCAACTCCACCAATTTCCTCCTCTTTTTGGGGTGCTAAAGCCCTGACTTATTCCTTGAACTGTTGTACTTTCTCTACAGTCAACCTACAGGCCTTCATCTTAGTCTCTATTGACCTAAGAACTTTCTCTACCCATTGCTTGCAGCTGATTGTGGCAACCAGTGGTTTATGCTGTGGATCGATTGTTTCGCAGGAGATGACTTTACAGTCAATGGTTCTACCCCGTGCCCTTTCTTTACTAGGAGGAAGTCCACCTGAGTTGCACGTTGGCCGTTCTTATAAGTGATCTTGTGACTGTCTCTCTTTCTGAACCATTGGCTCCTATTATGCCATTTGCCAGACTAGAAGTCTAGAATGGCCTCTCCTTCTTTATTCCTGTTGCCCCACCCATGTGGACCCAGACAGTTCTCATATCCTTACCTGTCTGTTCCGAGATGTGCATTCAAGTCACCTATTATCAACAGTAATTCCTGTTGTCCTACTTTATCTAGTGGGTCCTGATACTTGTGTATGAATGCACTCTTTTCCTCACTATCACAACCCTGATCTGGGGCATAGTATGAGATTATGAATACTGGAGTCTAATTCCCATTAGTCTAGCACTGCTTTCTGAAGCGTCTCTTGCACCACAATTCCCACATCATTTCTAGCCTGTTCTCCTCCTGAGTAGTAGACTCTGGATCACAAGCCAAGTGTCTTTACTGCACTGTCTTTCCATCTTGTCTCTTTGATACATAGGATGTACAGCCTCCTCCATACCATCATGGTCATCCACTTCCAAGCTCAATACTGTCAGTGAACCTACACCAAGTGTAGCAGATTGGCAGGCTAATTGGTTTTAAGTCCAGCTTTTGCTCAACAGAGCTATCCCAGGTAACCACCCAGGCTGGGCAACTGGACACCAGCCGACCAGTAGCTTATTGACCCAATGAGCTTTATGGCAGGCACACACTGGTCAATAGGGGCACATAAATCCCACCAACTGCTATCATGGGTCTCTAGTGTAGGTCAGAGTAGGCCAGGTCTTCATCCCCGTTTGCTGACATTAGTCAACATAACCAAATAATCTATAGGCATATTTTACACCATCAAGTTGCTGGCCCTGCCACAGTGTGCACTGCAGTCTAAGATCTGAGTTCTCTTTTCTTGAGGATACTGTGCACCACAGTAGATTTCCAAAGTGGTTGGTCCATACAACTCTTTCCTCTACAGGGCACCATGTAGAGTCTGTGCTGCTGCCCATAGCGCCATTGATTGGTGAGTTTAAGATGGATACACTCAGCATGTTTTTTTGTAGATGGGATGAACCCCACAGAGACACAAAAAGAGCATGCAAACTCCAAAGTGACATTGGCTGGAGCTCAGGATTGAACATTGTACCATGTGCATTAGAAGCAAAGACCTCAATCATTATGCCAACTGGCCTCTATATAAAAAACATTTTGTGACATTGTAAATACTATGGTGGCAGCATTACATAATTGGATCACACAGACAATACTTATAGTCCTGACGGCTATCCTGAGGAGGTCAAACATCACTAATGATCTCATGTACAATCTCCTGCAAGGAGTTGCTCATGGCCTGTGCCATGTCCTCAAAAAAATTCTCCATTATGTCCCTCATCTGTGACTGGAAGAAGTCTGTCATTGCCTCCCAGGTCAGGTCACATAAATCATTTCTCTGTGGTAGTGTTGGCAGAGGTCTCCTTTGTTGAGCAGAAGAAATGATGGCATGTACTGGTCCTGGTCTCTCATCAACATCAGCATTGACCTCATCATCATCCTGGTCTTTGGAGTCCAAATTGCCTGCAGTGTTCTGGCATGTGATCTGTAACATCCAATAAGAGAGCCACCCGAGGTCCCACACTCTGTCAAGGATAAATAAAGTATATAAAATACATGCAGAATACATGTTCTCCAAAGGTATGAGTACATAACATATCCAAATTGACACAATCTACAGGTTGAATCTTTTCAGTATGTCATATTACAGTAATGTATGACCTTATTTAACTTTAACACAATATATGATGAAAGGCATGATTTAAATTTATAACAATAAGACAAAAAAATCTAACATAGATCACACTCATGTGCAAACCAGGTCTGTCATAAAACACAATCAGATGTGTAACTAGTTAATGTTAAAGACAGTTAGTATGCCAGTAATGTCATCAAAACACATGTAACTGTAACAGCGACACATTTGCTGAAGGTATATCACAATACGTTACAACTGTCATTGAAATGTAATTGTCAGATGATATGCCCCATAAGGTCTATTTAAACTTTGCTTAATAACAAGACTTGAGGGTGGCAGGTGTATGGTCATGATCATGCAACATTCCCAATGTCCAGTTATCAGTATGGATTGATTATATCAATAAAATGTCATGTGTGGGCCACTGTGTCCATCATACACTGTCATTAGGTTACTCAAGTGCCTTACCTGGCATGTATTACACAGTTTGACCAAAAAGCACTGCTATTACTTGTTCAATTATGAACCAACCATCATTGTCATACAAAACACACATGTACACAGCCAATACACATATCCATAATGAGATATCAAGACAAAGATGCTATGACACTGTGGCATGAAACACTGACATGTTTTGATATTCCAAAACACTTGATATACTGTAAGTTCATAGTGGCACTAAAAGCATAACATTTGGACTGGGGTCTGTAGTTTAAACCAGTTAACATACACCTTACAACAATGTCAAGCAAGTAGAGTGACACATCCTTCCTTCCACAGCTTATAATTCCTATGTGGCTCATAAAATTATGCTGAGGGGTCTATATGACAATAACTCTAAAGTGTAATTGATGTTTATGTGTAAGTAATGCATCATATTGACATCTCCTGAAAAATAAATGTTTATTATTAATATATAATAAGAAAGAACAATGGCAAACTGGTATATCTTATATTTTTATCTATATATCGATATTATATATATATATATATATATATATATATATATATATATGTGTGTGTGTGTGTGTGTTTGCGCAAATGAGATGAACAATGCAACATAGTTTATTGCTGATGTCACAATATCATAGAATGCAATACAACATCATAGAACAACTGGACAATTATAACCACAGTGACAGCATGTGACGTACAGATTTAGGGTATGCCACACACATTATTGTTCATCAACTTGTATTTTATTATTGTCACTACCTAAATTTGTAGTATTCTTATTTATGTACCTGTACAATTCAAACACTGAAATGGCAATCATTAGCTATGTAACAAGCAGACATAACAGAAAAAAACGTGACTGATGTTGTGCACAACAATTATAGAAAACAGAATACAATTTTGTTTTATGCCATCAGAGGTACTTAAGTGCAAGTGATGTTGAAGTACATACCAGAAACTGTCTGCCAACAGCATAACAGTGAGACAGCAGACACACATTCAATAACAGAATAGACAGACTATACACAACATAGTAGAAGTCATTGCAACAACAGTGACAACACAATGAACTTATATGTGAAGTATGACAGGTAAAACCACTTTGACAGTTACACAGAGATGCCTTTCAATTCGGTTGTGACTTAAAAAAAATATATGTTTATCAAACATACCCTACTTATAACTCAAAGCACAACATTTAAATTAAATCTATAATGTTATTCACAAGAAATCAAGTTACCTTGTAGATGCATTATAGGTAGTCTGGTATTAATGTCAGCATGGCTGTTGCTGCAAGCAAAAATGATTTTTTTAGCAATGTCATAAGTGGTTCTGGGGAAATTAATGTGGACAATTTTAACACATACCCATATCCCTCCAATGGTTCATTCAACCTGTGCATGCACTCAATGCACAGAGATTGATTCTGGATCCAGTCTTCATTGCCTGTAAAAATGAAAAAAGGATGTACTACTGCCATGGAAGGATTCTGTCAGGTGAATATATAAAGTTCGCTATGCACAAAATAACAGTGAAAAATAGTTAGCATCATCTAGCCTTGACACAAAATACAGCCTCACATTTTGCACATTCAATTGTTCCTGTGTCACTCTCAAAATTGGACACACATGAGCAATATTGTACGCAAACTGGAAGAACTGAGATTCAGATCTACATCTCTCACGTATTCATGACATATTTACATTGGCGTATTGTTTAATCAGCTGAGCTAGAAACAGATCAATGTCTTCCACCATACAGAACTGCTGTGAGATGTTTCTATGCTATAATGATGGAATGTCATAGCATTAATATGTGTCAGTGTTTAACTCTCTTATTGTTGCATGTATTACAAAATCCAGTTTGTTAGGTATGCTGATCCACATTACTTGTACAATCATGAAAATGAGTGCAAAAACATGGATATTTATTTATTTGTCTTTTGTCACCTCACAGCAAGAGGTTTTCCCGTTCAATTCTGGGCTGGAGTGCCTTCTGTGTGGAGTCTGCATGTCCTCCCCGCGGTCGAGTGGTGTGCGAAAGACATGCGTGAATGGGCGTGCCTTCGTTGAAGGCTGGGCATTGGGCTGGCACCTCAGCACTGTAAAAATCTACTGCCAATCATTAGTGGATCGGAGTTCTGCTGTGGCGACCCCTAATCGGGAAAAGCCGAAAGTAGAACAAACCAGAAGTCCAATTGGGTAATAGCCATTTTCAGTAGAGGCCTAAACTCCATTTGTTTACATTACATTATACATAGTTCCACTTAAACACAGAGTAGTTAATTTCTATTTACATTTATACACATACAGTAGTTAAGACTGCGGTGGTGGTGCTGCGGTAGCATTGTCGCCTCACAGTTAGACGTTGCCCGTTTGATTCTCAGTTAGAGCGTCTTCTGTGTGGCGACATGCATGAATGGGCATTCCTTCGTTGAAGGTTGTGCATTAGGCCCGGCAAGACAGCATGTAAAACTCTACTGCCAATCATTAGCGGACCGGAGTTCCGCTGTGGCGACCCCTAACCGGGAAAAGCTGAAAGACACAAACAAACAAACACATACAGTAGTTACATTTGTACATTCTAAGATTTTACAGAGGTTGAAGTTCAAGAGAAAACCCACTTGCAACTTACTGAGTTGTACAGGCAGCAGTTATGTATAAACATTTTTTTATCAATTCAGTGAGAAGTTGAGAGTATTCTGTTTAAGGAGAGCATTTGGAGAGTATCGTATGATGATCACAGAGTATTAAGCTAGTGATGAGCATATGCAGGACCAGGAATGGATGAGATGCTGTTTAAGTACTGGTTTAAAACTCAAAGCTGAAGGTAACTGGAGTAAAGGTAACAAATCCACAAAGTATAAAATCCAATATTTTAATGAAAATGGGTGAGCGCTTTCGCAATGTTCAACATCGCTTCACCAGACAAATAACAGTCAATCAACTTCTACTTAAATACACATTACAAAATGTAAAACAACCAATCAGATGCAAAGAATACCAACAGCCATACTACCATACGTTCAAAATCACTCATACACATGCATCCATACACATAAATGTGCATATAACATCTACAATATAAAAAAATATAAAGAATACATATACAGGCACATAATAATAGCCCTAGCTTATAACTATGTAAATTAACACTTAAAGTAATAATAATACTTGAACTTAGAACTATTTCAGTTTCCTAGACTTTAAAATTGGTTTAAGGGGAACTGAATAATTTAGACCCAGCCCACTATGTGGCCCTAACCTCAAGATCCACGGGAGTTCCACACATTCTGTTTGATTTACAAGGTCCCCCATCCTGCTGTTCGGTGTCTGGACATGTAACACTTGAAACAAAAATGTATGTTGTTCATTTGTCAATAGGGTATGTTTAGCCAAAGCACTGTACTCCAAGCCCCTTCTTGTACAGTACAGGTGGTCCCTAATTGTTCTCTGAGATGACGATTCGTCTTCCCTACATAGAAATGGAAACATATCCTATAATGTGCCACATATACCACATTAGGTGTATTACAAATTGCTGTTGCTTTAAGTTCCCACAAATGCCCTGTCCCTGGATGCTTAAAGAACCTTGACTCGTGTATGTACATACAATATGCACAATTTTCACATTTATGTGTCCCATACATAGTAATCTCTTCTAGTCTTCTCTTTCCAGGATAACATAATGAATTAAGCAATTTGAAAGCAGAATTCCTGAACAGGGGATACCACGCACAAGAAATTTATGAGTTGCCAGTCTATATTTAAGTTTCCAAGTATTATAGTTTCATGATTAATTTGTTGGAATATCCAATAGAGGATGTTTTTATCAGTATCACTGTCATTTCTTGGTGGTCTATAAACTACTGTTAAACATATAGTTTTTCTAGTGTTGATTTTTAAGAGTGTTATTAGGAAGTTCAACGTTGTTAAATGTGGGTATTTCCTGTGGTAGTAAGGTGATGGTTGGGGAATTTGTATAGATGATTGCTACACCACCTGCACTCTTGTTTTGTCTACCATGCATGTTTTATTCTGGGGGGGTGATCTCATTATCCTTTATTTCATTTTTTAACCAGCTATTGAGAGCTATACGACTACATCAGAAGTGTATGTGGCAAGGTGGCAATGTATGTTGTGGATTATATTGCACGTACGTCTTAGGTTCATATTTACTGAGGTGAGTTTAGGTTTTGGTTTTGATGAGATGTATTAGGTGAGTATTTTATTTCGGTGTTGGAGGTGATGCTTTTATGAATAGTGGGACATGGGTTGGGGTGAACATCTCTGCTAATTTTTTTAATTGATATCTTACAGTGGGAAGAATGTGGCCCATTGTATTTTGATCTTGGTTTGGCATTTGACAGTAAATTTGGATACTTAGTTTTGAGATATTTATAGATAAATAAAATGTGGTTTGCTTGTAGATATAGAGTACTATGGAGAAATACAGGCTGGGTAGATATTGATATTCTTTGTGAGGATTGTTATCCTAAGTATCTGAAGGAGGTGCATTTGATAACTGGTGATGAAGAGTACTAGAATGAGGAGGAATAGTAAAATAATCTGAGTTATGGGCATCTTATTTAACTAGGGTTTTATCTTTGCTATAAATTAAGATTAGAAAATGTTAAGAGTATACTGGTTTGGGTGTAGAGATGTAATATGATAGTTACAGGAGACAGGAGTATGACAGTTTGAGGGAGAGTCTTGGTTGGTAAACTGGAGTGTATTGATTGTTTTTCTTCTGGAGGCAACTGATGGTATTGGTTTTCATGTGGGTAGTGCTATGGAAGTATAAATGTAGAATAATATGGGTAGATGGAAATTGGGGGTAGGGTGGGTGAGCAGACTGATGCCAGTTGCTAGCAAGGGTGACTGAAGCAGGTAGAAAACTTGGCAAAGAGACAGAGAAAAACAGTTAGTGACTAAACTCAAATAGCCACACATCTGCTGAGAGAGATAAGTAAAAGGAACAATGCAGTTTAAAAGGCCTCTGTGCCAGTCGATGAAAGACTGGATTTTGTTGCTTTGGTACATGGTTTTAATAGGAGACTTAGTCCAATATCACCTTGACCTGACTAGTGGTGATATATAACAGTAAAAAATTGCACTTGACTGTTTGAACAACTGTTCAATATTATGATAATGTACTCTCTATAATGTAGAGATTAAAAATGTATACTGTGTGATTCATAATGGAGAAATGTGTAGTCATCTGCAGCTTAAGCATTAATGGCATCTGTGAACCTCAACCATGCTGGAAGTGCAAAAAGCTATATTCTATAAACTAATAAACATAAGTATTCCATATGATACATTCAATATTATCTACATAAACTTCATAATTAGAAAGTATTGTACATTTTCATTTATTACTAAACATCAATTGATGGAGCAGCTCACTAATTATTCCAAAAGGAATATTTATTGCATATCATTCACAGCTATATGTGTGATGTAAATATGACTGTACAGTCATTATCAAATTTTATTCAAACTGTGCAAACTGGCCCAGTATAGTTATAGATAACCTCAGAAGGCATCAACATGGTAATGTTAACTACATGTGCATTACTCTTATCAGTACAGACACCCTCTGAATGCAACTGAAACTGTCTCATAAACAGATATGTCTAAAAAATACATTTATTATGATGTAGGTGTTAAGGTGTGGATTATGAAATTTACTGTAGGCATCTATTGGCTGGTGTAGGATCTTTGTGATCCTCTAGTGAAGATCCTCAGAGTCCCTTCAATGCAGGGTATCATAACAGAGATGGACTTGCATGCAAGTCTGCTATATCCCAGTCCATCTGCTGTGCTCCCTCGCAATTTGGTTTCATATCTCAATCAGGGAGAATTTCCTGGGGTGTGCTTGCATCCTCTGCACATGTCCACCATATACAGTGAGATCTGTGTGGTCTCCTCCTTGGTTCAGTTCACTGCCTGTACATGCTGAAGACTCCATTCCACTAACATCTTCAGTCTTGAAGGTGATGTGTGTTCTAAAATACCTTGAATAAAATGCTGAGGTCCCACTCAGTTCACAGGTAGCAATGGCATGAGCAGTAAATGTATCAAAATCTAATTTTTAAAGTTGGGGCATATAGCATGGCACCAGACAACTTAGAAGGCATAGGGCAAGAGCTACAGACAGCCCCATTTACTGATACCTACTGGGTTTATACTGAGCTATTGGTTAATGTGCTGAATTTACGTGGACATGGGCGGATGGTATTCTAAAACATTGAATGCTAAGGAACCTCATTGATTATGTATGGCACAAATGACTCTTAAACATTGTGTGCACATAGCTGAACTCACTTTAAGGTATAGCTGAATTACATCTAGCTTCAAAGATAAGCTGTCACCTGCTGGCATTATTGTAGTGGAATAGACTGCTCTTATTACATATCTATGTTATCATTAATCTGTATAAACCAAATTATATGTGTTGGCAGTCATTATTTGGGCTAAACTGTCTACAATGCAACCTGTCTGTGACATAATGGAGGGGTGTAGAATTGAACAATATGCACACAGATGGGTAAATGTGCTTCTGAGACAAGAAGATGCTCCACATATGCAGTTATATGGATAAAAGGAAACAGCCCTTGTGAGCAGTAGATATCGATGGAATGAAAACATATCCATAGTAATTTCTGATTATTTGTAAAGTCTATACTCTGCTTATGGAAACCTGAAGAGTTCTGAGGGTTTCTGAAAGTTGTATATTCAGTGACTACTTTACAGATATTTATTGATACTTAGTAATGCATGTACTATATAATGCTGGAATGAAATACATCTGTCTTCATTTCTGGTTGAACTCTACTGTCTGTTGTATGCTTACAGAAATAGACACTTTCTGAATGTTTCTATAATTTTTATGTTCATGACTAGTTTATGGATCCTGTCCAATGTTCAGTAATATAGCAGTAGCTATTAGCAAATTTAGTCTGATAGAAACAACTTGAGGATGGCTTTAACTGTTCACTGTTTATTGTGTTGATGTGTAGCTATGAGTGCATAACAGTTCATGTTAATATGACTTACTGTTTTCTTTAGTATTTTCATATAAGTTCCATTATGTGTGTTGCATACTATATAATGACAGTAGCATTTGTTATGATGTGTTTTACTAACTGTATTTCTGTACGACAGGCATCCAGCATTCTTGGGGTATACATGCTCATTATGTTTTGATGTGCTTGTATTGTGGAAACACAATAGCAAAGGTCATGTAGCACAATGGTTGTGTGGTTCTGATATCTACTGCAATGGGTTCAATTCCCACGTATGAGCTATACAGCTGTTTTAATGGAATGTTACATGTGATGATGTTTTTGCATGTCTTATATAGTCAGATGTTGTTTCATATCCATTATGTTCTTCTATACATAATAGTAATATACACAAAAAGGATTATTTTGCATAGCTTTGAATTGTAAATGTGAGGAGAGCAAACCAGAGCAAACCAATTTATATATGCTTATAATATCCTCATATCAATAACTGAGACTCCAAATAAAGTTTAACGTGCATATTGTACTGCTTTCCAAATGTCAAACAGATGTAGGGGAGAAAGTTTCTCACACAGAGGGAGATAAATTATAAAGAAGGCTCTGCACCTGCATAGCTGCAGCCTCCTTGGATGGATTGATGGATGGATGGGAAATACTGTGCAGAGGAATGAAGTGTTGACAGACCCGACAAACATGATCAATGCTGTAGGTGGTCACAATTTATACAGAGAGGCCTATCTGTGACATTGTTCTGAAATGATCCTCTGTGCAGCTAACACAATGTGCTCCTATGAGAGGGCAAGGAATGCCACTGGAGGTGGATCATCTTTGAATACCTCAGATGATATAATGGCATCATTGGCATCCCATCATATCACCACTCATGATCATCACATACCCTGTGGAGATACTGAAGCAGGTGTTCCAGGATGTACATGTATGTTGTACATTTAAACCCATTACAGCATAAACATTACCTCATTAAGTAACTTCATCTCACATAAATTAGGATCACATATATATTAGGATGGCACAGTGGTGCAGCAGTAGCATTGACTCCTCACAGCAAGTGGTTCTCTAGTTTGATTCTTGGCTGGGGCGCCTTCTGTGCAGAGTCTGCATGTCTTCCCTTCATTTGTGTGGGGTTCCTCCAATGTTACAAAGACATACATCTGTAGCATTTCTCCCTGGGCCTCTGCTAAAAATTGGCTTTGTTCAAGTCAGACTTTCCCAGTAAACAAATGTTAAATAAATAAATATTAATGTATTGTTATATTTGGGTTCTAGCAGCAAAATTGCACCATGAATGTGAAAATACACATGATGTGGATGCCGAAAGGAAGTGTTACGGCATGTAACACTTGCCAGCACATTGCATACATAACACTCCCAGCAACATATGTGATGTTTTGGTTTGTCAACTGCATAGCTCCATCAGTTTGACATATAAGTGTCTCCATATCCTATTAATGTGCACCATAGCTGTCCTGTGCCTCTGACTGCATTCATGACTATAGAGCATACTCGCAATTTGATGTTTGTGTGCCTTTTCATACTACAGAATCTGCATTACAACAGATAATACCTTGACCAAAGGGGGAGGACTTAAATGGTAAGTGCGCTAGCCTGTGCATTTAATATACTGTTGTTTTCCTGCTTTTTTCCTGTGGTTTCTTGAAAAAAACAAAAAAAAAACAAAACAAAATATCCTTGTTTCCCACCTTTCCTTAACTAGAATAGTCCCCTATACAGGCTTTGCTGTATTCTGGACTTTGGGATAGTTCCTGTGTTGCCCATTTCCTTACTTGGATAAAAGGAAGTTTCTTTGCTCACCAGTGGGAGTGGGGAGCCTTGAGCAGCCTATCTGTCCCTGAAGGAGTGACCTCAGCACAATAATCTTGTAGTAATTGGCCGTTTTGGGCCATTTCTAGCTCTTTGAAGTTCCCTGCTTAAAAATCCGCCTGTGAGCGTTTTTTCGCCTATACTACTCAGCAACAGCTCCTCATGGTCCTGCCGAGTGGTGCTAGCAGCAGAGAATTGAAAAGAGTGACTTCTTTCAAGATATAAGTATATTTTTGCTGTTTCTACCTGTGCAACCTTCTTTTCTTGCTGAAAACGAATTTAAACTGCTGATTTAACTGTATTTAGCGTTTTTTTATCAACTGCACTTAAGCTAAAAGTTTTGTTTGTTTAATTAACTGTTGAGGCTGCCCACTCAAGTGCGCTAGCCTCTGCATTTAATATGCTGTTGTTTTCCTGCTTTTTTCCTGTGTTTTCTTAAAAAAAAAAAAAATATCTTTGTTTCCCACCTTTCCATAACTAGAATAGTCCCCTATACAGGCTTTGCTGTATTCTGGACTATGGGATAGTTCCTGTGTTGCCCATTTCTTTACTTGGATAGAAGGAAGTTTCTTTGCTCACCAGTGGGAGTGGGGAGCCTTGAGCAGCCTATTTGTCCCTGAAGGAGTGACCTCAGCACAATAATCTTGTAGTAATTGGCCGTTTTGGGCCATTTCTAGCTCTTTGAAGTTCCCTGCTTAAAAATCCACCTGTGAGCATTTTTTTCGCCTATACTACTCAGCAACAGCTCCTCGTGGTCCTGCAGAGTGGTGCTAGCAGCAGAGAATCGAAAAGAGTGACTGCTTTCAAGATATAAGTATATTTTTGCTGTTTCTACCTGTGCGACCTTCTTTTCTTGCTGAAAACGAATTTAAACTGCTTATTTAACTGTATTTAGCGTTTTTTTATCAACTGCACTTAAGCTAAAAGTTTTGTTTGTTTAATTAACTGTTGAGGCTGCCCACTCAAGTGCGCTAGCCTGTGCATTTAATATACTGTTGTTTTCCTGCTTTTTTCCTGTGTTTTCTTGAAAAAAAAAACAAAAAAAACCAAAAAAATATAATTGTTTCCCGCCTTTCCTTAACTAGAATAGTCCCCTATACAGGCTTTGCTGTATTCTGGACTTTGGGATAGTTCCTGTGTTGCCCATTTCCTTACTTGGATAGAAGGAAGTTTCTTTACTCACCAGTGGGAATGGGGAGCCTTGAGCAGCCTATCTGTCCCTGAAGGAGTGACCTCAGCGCAAGAATCTTGTGGTAATTGGCTGTTTTGGGCCATTTCTAGCTCTTTGAATTTCCCTACTTAAAAATCTGCTTTTGCACGGCTTTGAGCAATTGTGCGCATAGCGCAGCACTGGTTAATCAAGCTTAAACTATTTCTGGATCTGCTAAGTCTGCTCCTCATTTTCTCCCTTAAAACTGCTCTACTTTCAATCTAAACAGTCTATTCTCTATCTGAAAAGCCCAACACTTGCTTCTAAAGCATTTTTACACAGGTAAAGCACTCTTAAACAAAAAGAAAGCACTACATCCACCTACAATTCCCTTGAGTACCCATTTCCCTATAGGTCCTTTCTGACTCAGTTACACAGCAATCCCCTACACTATTCTAGCATGTCGAAGGGTCAATTACTGGCATCCTCTCCAGTGCAGCTGGTGAATCTGGGGATCCAGAGACAATGTTACAACTGCCTCAATCTACACAGACAACCCTCTCCTCCTCCCAACAAATGCAAATATATGTGAGAGATGCAACTATATAGCCAAACTGGAGGCTGTGCTCTCTCAACTCAGTACTGGCAAAACCAGTCAGGAGGAGAAGGTAACCACGCACACCACAAACCCAGTCTCACATAGACCTATCACAACTGCAAACCAAACACATAAACACACAAAAACATACTCAGAGGCTCTAATTAAAAATCTACCAAAACAACAGAGGCCTCCAAAGCAGACATCCAAGCAACCACTACCTCAAAACATAGCACATGCAACACATAGTTCACAAAGTCAGTGTGCCAAACAGTCACAGCCCTTAAGGCCAAACAGCATGCCTGATACACTTGTAATAGGTGACTCCATAGTCAGACACACCGACGTCCCGCTCACCAGACTGAACAAGGAAAAGGTTACAGTAAGCTGCCTGTCGGGCGCTAGAATCCACCACATAACACAAGCACTCAGGTCACACCAAAGCAAGTACAAATATGACTCAGTCATTGTCCATGCCGGTGTAAATGACCTGAGATGTACCTCCCTGGACTACATGAAAAGAGACATAGAGGAGCTCTCTGATTATGTAACCCAGGTAACCCAGGCCGGTATGACCCTGACCCTGAGCAGCATCTTACCCTCACCAAGAATGATGCCACAGTACAAAGACAAAATGATCAGCTTTAACAATTGGCTCAATTACTGATGTCATTCTAAGGGGATCCAATGTCTGTCTGCTTGGGACGACATGCTTGACAAGCTATGCTGCTTCGCAAGGGATGGCTTGCACCTATCACCCCTGGGCTTCCGGATATTGGCCAAGGCTCTTGCCACCCCCATAGTGCCTTTTTTAGGCAAGGCTCAAAAGACAAACCAACCTCCCTAGAAAACACAAGTGGAAAAAAACTAAGGGTAATGCTGCTCAACGCCAGACGTCTAAACCTCAAGATGCATGCTCTCGAAGCCCTCCTCAGTATGGAGAACATCAATGTCTGTGCAGTGACTGAAAATTGGTTCAAGGCTCCTGAGAGCACCCCAGTACTACCAGGTTATACCTCATATCATGCTTTTCAGCCCCAAAACTTGGACCAAACCAGAAAAGGAGGGGGAATAACCATATTCATCAAATATACCCACACCTCCAGGTTAGTGGCAACGCACAAAGCTTCGGAGACCATCCATGTGCAACTAACCATAGGCAAAACTGCCCTACAGTTTGTAGCATGCTACAGACCACCCTCTCAAACTCAGGAACCCCATTCAGCCTTCCTGAAGACACTGGAGAGTATGAATGACTCTTCAAATACCATCATATTGGGGGACTTCAACTACCCAAACATAGACTGGGAGCATTACTCAAGCCCCAACACCCTAGCCCAAAGGTTCCTAGAATTCATAAACTCAAATGCGATGGAACAACTAGTCACCACTCCCACAAGAGGAGATAATATACTAGACCTGATCATCACAAACATGTGGACACAATGCTCCACACCGGAAGTATACCCCTCTTTGGTGAGATCAGACCATAAATTAATCTCACTGGAAATCCACATCCCGCCCCTACCCCCAGCACAAAAGACCACAGTGAAGAATTTCTCAAAAGCTGACTTCACACTTCTTAAGACTGAAGTGGTATCCTTCAAGGCCCCTGGGCCATTGGAAACCACAGCCCACACCACTGAATCCTTTATAAATGCTTTTTACGGACACCTTCAATAATGCATGGATCATGCAATCCCAAATAAAACCAAGACCCATTCCCCCAAAGGCAGGCGTCCTGTCTGGTGGACCCCAGCCATTAACAAGCTTTACAACAGGAGGAGGAAGCTACTACATGACAGAGCAAAATCCCTAAAAGGGAAAGCATCTCTGATCAGTACTAGTAAAAAATTACGATCACTCATAAAATCATCCAAGGCCAACTTTGAGAGAAAAGTCGCAAAAGACACTAGAGACAATCACAAGGCCTTCTTTAGTTATGTTAGAAACCTGTGTGGAAACTCACAGATATGCCCAGAGTTAGTCCAAAATGACAAAAAATACACTGAACCCACAGACATTGCCAACATACTGGCAGACAGGTTCAGTGCAGAAATATCTATCCCAGCAGAATGTAGCCTCCCTGATCTCTCAGATGCCCAGGTGAGAGCTGCCCTCTCCAAAGCTAAAAACACAGCATCAGTGGGACCAGACGGTGTCCCGGGTTGCGTGCTGCATGAACTCCAAGAGGAACTAAACCAGCACATAAGGCTGCTGTTTAATCTTAGCCTTACTACAGGATACGTACCCAAAGAATGGCGTACAGCAACAGTGGTCCCACTCCACAAAGGAGGTGCTTCTATGGACCCTGGAAATTACCGCCCCATAAGCTTGATGAGCCTGGTCTGCAAAGCTATGGAGAGGATCATTATGGAACTCATAAACAAAGACATTGGGGACCTACAGACACTGGATCCTACCCAATTCGGTTTTGTCAAGGGCAGATCCTGCCTTTTGAACCTGGTCGACTTTTTTGAAACAGTCACTAAGGCCATTGATGAGGGTAAGGCAGTTCACACAGCCTACCTTGACCTTGCAAAAGCCTTCGACACAATACCCCACTCGGGCATCATAGACAAGCTCACCAGCTTAAATGTAAACCCATATGTCATAAGATGGGTTGCAAACTGGCTTAAGGACAGAACCCACAAGGTCAGAATTGCTGGAGCTATGTCAGACTCTAAGCCAGTCACAAGCGGTGTCCCACAGGGCTCGGTCCTGGGACCCCTCTTGTTCGGCATTTATTTTTCCGAGGTGCAAGCAAACATAGGAGGATTGTGGCTGACAAAGTTCGCAGATGACTGCAAACTGGGCGCCATAATTGATACACCAGCAGACACAAGCATCCTTCAGAAAGGCCTCATAGAAACTGATAACTGGTGCCAGAGCCATGGCCTTAAACTGAACGCCAAAAAAATGTATAGTCATACCCTTTGGGAAAAACAAAGTACCCACAAATTACCACATAGGTGGTAATCTATTAAGTATGGAGGAAGTAATCAGGGACCTAGGGACCCAAGTTGACAGTAACCTCTCATTTGACACTCACATTGCCAAAGTGGTTAGGAAGACCTTCTATATTGCCCACCTTATCATGAAAGGATTCACATCTAGATCAAGAGAGGTCATTGTGCCCCTATACTCTTCCCTTATCAGGCCCATAATTGAGTACAATGCCCCATTTGGGATGTACCTTACCCGACACCTGCAGCAGTTAGAAAGACCCCAAAAGTACCTCACCAAGAAGATCAAGGGTCTCAAACATATGTCATATGCTGCCCGCCTGAAGAAACTCCAGCTCTATTCAGTCGCATACCACCTACTCAGAGGCGATCTATGCCTGACGTACAAGGCCTTGTCCAACCTGGAATTAATGGACATGCTCCACCTCAGAAAATCCAGATCCATCAGAACCACGAGAGCGAGAGATTTGAACCTCAACACAGAAATAAATAGGACGTGCTGGAGGGACAGATTCATAACCCAGAGGCTCCCTACACTCTGAAACAGAATCCCAGTCCATGTTAGGCAGAGCCCCTCACTGCCTCTCTTCAAGAGAAATCTTGACGAGTGGATGGGAGATCGTAGGTTTACCCCGGGGGTCATCTCTGTGTCACTACTAGACAGAGGCACAGTAAACTAAACCCTAAATGGGCACGGTATTCTCACTCCAAGGGGTGGCGAAAGCCACACACACTCTGGCTAGGCTTGTAAATGCCCTAGGGCAGATAGCCTAGTATGAACCTATGAACCTATAAACCTAAGACATTCCAACTGTCCAATACATGTCACTATTGATAATTCCATCTGTGGCCTTCATGACTACTGTGCTCATTTTCACCTGCCTATGACAACAGCAATCTGCACATCAGCCTTACCAACTAGCATGTATGTGTCTATATTATCTCCTGTGTGTTATATCTCTTTTGGAATACTACATGATGACTGTCATGTGCTTCATGATAATCTTTTGATGTCTATGTTTCCCCTTGACAGTTGCATTTCAACCCTCACCTCTGGTGGTGGCGTCAAAAGAAGACAGAGTTAGGTAGGTTTTATTATTTTTATTAGTCACATTTGTCATATGTGTTCAATATGTAACATACATGTCATCTCCCAATTATAGAGGGTCCCTGAACTGGGTCTATATTATAACATTGAAGTCTTAAAACTTCAAATGTTATAATATCGACCCCAATTCAGTGAATGCTTGAAATAGCGAAGCTGCAGAACACCGAATATTTTCCTAGGGAAAGTATTTAGTGGGCCGTTTCTGCGGCTTTACTATTTCCTCCACTGTGGTGTGAAGGTGACAGACTGGTTTAAGGCAAGTTTGTGAATGGACCAAGGTAAGGTGAGTGTGTGATAGTTAGGGACCTTAGGGATAGGGAGCAGGTAAGGTGAGTGTGCGATAGTTAGGGACCTTAGGGTTAGGGAGCGGGTAAGGTGAGTGTGCGTTAGTTAGGGACCTTAGGGTTAGGGAGCGGGTAAGGTGAGTGTGCGTTAGTTAGGGACCTTAGGGTTAGGGAGCGGGTAAGGTGAGTGTGTGTTAGTTAGGGACCTTAGGGTTAGGGAGCGGGTAAGGTGAGTGTGTGTTAGTTAGGGACCTTAGGGTTAGGATTGGGTAAGGTAATTGGATAGCTAGTAGTGTATGTACGGTTTAGTGTAGGGTTCTGTGAAGTGTGTATGTGTGGATTATGTATTTTGGTGTGCTTGTGCTGTGTGTGTGTATTCTTGGAACATTCATGAGCATTCGAGTATATCACATTTCGAGATTCCAAGGTCGAGCTTATGGTGTTCGACATTTTAAAATTTTGATAATGTGATATAGACCCCCCTGAACCATGCATAGACACAACTTCCTGATGAGTCCATATCACTATTAACACGGTAGTGATATATTTGTCCCATATGTCATTACTAAGATGCACCATATCATTTGTGTGAATGTATGTGACCTGTGTCATCTGTCTCTTCTTGAAGCATGTCCACTACCTGTGTCCTCCAGAAGCTTGTCCACTGATCCTGAGTTGGGAAAAGACGTACCTCAGTGTGATAGTATGGCTAGTGACATAAAGACCACTGATTTGGTTATATTGTCTGGCCTGGAAGAGGACAGCCAGGTGGTTCATGCTGTAGCTTCAAGAATGGAGGAAAATGTGGCCAGCTATTTTGATGATGTGGGGACATCAGATGCCAGAATGACGATATCAGTGACCCACTGTCCTATGCAGAGTCTGGTAATGATGGTGACTCATGCCCACGTGGGAGTGTAGATGATGTGCATGGATGTGTGTCAGAGGGTCTCTGCCTACTCTTACAGGTAATTGAAAATCTGCAGTGACTTCATGGATCTGACCATCATGCACTTGCCCATGCCACTGATCATGTAGCACACCAGGTGTGTGTGTGTATTATATGAAGGTCAAGAGCGTAGACGTGGAGAGTTCATGGCAGCACTGGCTGCACAGCATGGCAGTGTGTTGTATGTTGAAAGCTCCATTGAAAACATTGTTAAAGTGATGTTAGAGCAATGCTGTAGTACTAATCAGGTGCCGATGCCCTAACTGTGCTAAGTAGATTTCCTCTACTGGGGAGAGGCAGACCTCCTCTCATTAGACTCACACTTGGCCTTCAGACATCAATGTCTGTGCTCCAATGTGCATACACATCGACAGTTGGTAATATGGTCACATCACAGTCAAGTTCTTTTCCATACTGTGTCCCCACATGCTAGTATCACCACATTCAGCTGCTTTGTAGAGCAATGTGGGCCGAATGTTTCCAAACATGGCTGGGGCATTCAGGACTGCACTCTGAGCTGTCAGTGTGGGTGCCCTAGACTGTATTAAAGTAATACTGACATTGGTCCAATGTGTGCCCGGTTTTGTTATTCTGAACCTGTGGCAATGATGACAGTTATGCTGGTCACTGACAAAATAATCTGTAGGTGGTTGTTGAAATGCAGTGAGGTGATATTCTGATTCCAGGCACTCCTACTGTGCACAAAGAGAACATTTGGGAAGAAAAAAAATGTCTAAGCTTGCTTCCTGCCTTTCCTGTAAGTACTCTAGTCCACATACAGATTTACTGTATCCAGGACTATTTGTAAGCTTCTGAGCCCCCAAACCTTTCTGTGTTGGAGAGAAGCCTTCTAGCTTAATTCTTTTTCTTAGAACTAGCCAGTTTTTTAGTTTCAGCAAGCTCAGCACTTGTTCATAACTTGCTGTAAGCACTAAATAAGCTACAAATTACTACTGCACTGAACTTTCTTCACTTGTCTAGAGGAAAGCAGTTTTTAGTACTTTATAAATAAGCACATATCCAGGCATGTCTAAGGTTCAGCTCCAGGTGTTTTCTCCTGTCTACCTGATAAATCTGGGCATCTTGGGGTAATGCAGCAATTGCCTCATGCACAGACAACCCTCTCCTCCTACCACCCAACACTACAACCTGTGAGAGATGTAGTTATATAGCCAAACTGGAATCAAAGCTCTCTTCATCCAAGACTGGACTAGACAGTCAAGAGGAGAAGGTAAACACTTGCACCACACCACACTCATCAAAACCTACTCCACCAAAACACACACATAGAAACACAAAACACACACCTACATTTGCGGAGGCTCGCAATAAAAACCTTCTCAAGCAACAGGGACTTCCAAAGCAGAAATGCAAGCAAACTCCACCCCCCCCCCAACACAACCCAAATGACACATAGCCCACAAACTCAGTGGGTCACTTAACCACAGCCCAAAAGGCATAACAACGTACCCAACACTCTAGTCATAGGGGATTCTATAGTCAGGCACACTGATGTTCCAATCACCAGGCTAAACAATGAGAAAGTTACCATCAGCTGCCTGTCAGGTGCTAGGATCCGCCACATAATGTATGCACTCAAGTCACTCCACAACAAGCACAAATATAACTCTGTCATTGTCCATGTTGGTGTGAATGCATGAGGCATACCTCCCTGGACTACATGAAAAGAGACATGGAGGAGCTCTCCAATCTTGTAGCCCAGGCAGGTATAACCCTAGCCCTGAGTAGCATCCTGTGATCACCCACAATAATACCACAGTACAAGGACCAAATAATTGACTTCAACAATTGGATAAGCTTCTGGTGTCATTCTAAGGGGATCCAGTATTTGTCTGCCTGGGATGACATGATCGACAGACCATGATGCTTTGCCAGAGATGGCCTGCACCTGTCACCCTTGGGATTCCGGATACTGGCTAAGGCTCCTGCCACCCCTATAGTGCCTTTTTTAGGCAAGGTTCAAATGACAAATTCACCACCTAACAGGTACAAGTAAGCAAAATCTGAGGGTAATGCTACTCAATGCTAGAAGTCAAATGCATTCACTCGAGGCACTCCTTAAAATGGAGAACATCAACATCTGTGCAGTGACAGAGACCGGGTTCAAAGCTCCAGAGAGCACCCCTGCATTACCAGGCTATAATTCATACCACACCTTTCGGCCACCTAACCTAGACCGA
>NC_056739.1:1832707032-1832709532 GCF_019279795.1 Protopterus annectens
ATGCATCTAGCAGCTGTCTGGGACACTCCTACAGCATCTTCCATATGTCACTGAAATGTCCCAGTAACCTGTATACCTCGGCTCAGACAAATTTTGATTTCTACAGGTATGGGATTACCTTGCAGTGCATGTGCAAACATAGACAGGGTGCACATGCTACAAATAGCCTGTACCACCTCTCTGTCTAGTTGGCACCTGTCAATTATTTCCTGATCAGAGACCTGGCTTAGATAAAGCCTGGCTCAGCATCTAGCTGGCTGCCTTCAAGGACATATTTCCATATCTTCTTGAATGGCTTCCACTACAATAGTCTGTTGCTGGTTGCATTTATTTATTTATTTATTTTTGAGTAATGTTGCCGATTCTGCAGAATTTGGTAATTAACTGATTGCTCTTGTGGCATATAACTATAGCATCTGCTAAGTGCTTTCATCAGTGTGTTCATGCATACTGCCCTGACCTACTTCCTAAAGTACCAAGTTACTCCCATTGCTTGAAGGATTCATAATAGAATTTACCATATGGATATGCCTTTTACTTACCATACAAAACAACCCAGAGTTTTTTTTACTCTAAGACAATCCTAGGAGTCATTAGTTCTCTCTCTCTCCCCATTCTGCCTGCCATAAAGCTCTTCTTAGTAATTTCATTTTACTTTTCACAGTATATTTTCCAACTTCACAGTAAGCACTTTATACAATATCTAGGCATTTGCATTGGTGAAGGAAAGTGGTGTATATATGCCTGGTTTTGACCTATCAGAACAACTCTTTGGTATGACCACCAGTTTATTAGGGCAAAGGAGAGTGGAAGATCCCACTCCTTTATTACTTCTACAACAAAAGCAACTATAGCAGTAGCATTGTCCTTATAAAATTAATTGGCCTTGTTTTATTCTCTTGACTAATTGCTTAATTTCCTCCACTACAGTGTATCTTTGCAAAGCTTCAAGACCCTTGTTTAATTGTGGACCCTTCTATCGACCAGGTGTTTGATATGTTATTCTCTCTCTTGACTACCCATTCTTATACTACCTAACATGCATCTTTTTGATTCTCATGCAGTTTCTTTTGATTATACGCTAACCCCCCTTTCATTTTCTTAAGTCTCAGGATTTTTATGTTTTTGTTTCTTGTTTCAAACATCACTTAATGGCATTATCAGGTCTTCCATTCTGCAATCAAAAGAAATCTTTCAGTTTTATTAAATCATTGTTCACTTTTGCTGTCTCTCTTTCCCTAATAGGAAGTTTTAAGCTTTCTGTTTTTCATTTTCCTTTACTGGCTCTTTTATCATTCCATTTTGTGGTACTGTTAAACTTTACTCAATTGTCCGCGAGTCTTTATTAAGTTATTTTCTGCAGTTTTTTCTCTTAAGCCACTTTTACCTCAGAAACTCTTTGAACTCATCTTCCTATACTACACTTGTCATAGCCGTCTTCTACTCCTTCCAGCAAATCCTTCATCTCTTGCCTTTTGACTCTTGATTGCCAAAAGGCATTTACATCACAGATACAATGTTTAGTGTCTGATTCTGACTTCTGGTGTAACACTCTGCAGACAGATAGCCTAATAATTTGGACTGGGGGTTAGTATAATGGCTAAGGTGTTTACCTCACGGTCATAAGGTACAGGGTTTTATTCTCACCTTTGAAAAAGAAATTGGCTAGTCTTAAAATGGCCCTCATCAGTGCCTTCCTTATGCTTAGCATACTCTTCACTGATGCATGCTGATTCACAGAAGAGAGCTTGAATCACCTCCTTTCACAAACACTTTTTTATTCACCTGTCCTTGACAAAATTGCAACAATAAAAATACTTGGGTTAAAAAATTGCATGCATACTCTCTAAATACTCTACTAGAAAACTTAATTTAATTGTCTGTATCTTCCTCTAGTCTCCTACTCTGCATCAGAAGCCATGATATCTTCAACACCCATGATGTCTGTATATCTACGGGGCTGAGGCCTCTGAATAACGTGTTACCCGCCTCATAGAACCCATTTAGATCTTCACAATTTCACTTTTCTAGCTTCCATTCCTATATTGTTAATTACTCTTTATTTTATTGATCTTGACTAACGTTTTTTACATCTTATATGTAATAGTCTTTGTATGTATGTCTGGAGCTTTTCTCCTTGGACCTCCGCTGAAAATGGACATGTATTCAGTCAGACTATCCCAGTCAACAAATGTAAAAGTAAACAAAATAAATAAAAATACATTTTTGCTTTAATTCTGTTTGCTAGAGCAGCTTCTCTTATTGCATTTCAGATTTGGTCTATGCTGCTGATGAATGACCCAACATAGCATCCCCCACTCATAATGGATGCACTATTACATCTCAAAATAATTCATAATGTCCTCCAACAAGGTAAGAAATCTTAAAACAAATTCTTTTAAATGGGCGATCCACTACCCCAGCAAAGCTGCATGTGCCATAGTGAATGCTCAGATCATCTTTGTGTGCTTCTATCCCTTCTACAATGATCTCTTTATCA